>NC_089203.1:4228766-4528766 GCF_963930695.1 Labrus bergylta | reverse complement strand
ACAGCGAGCGCCGTGGTCTATCTCCTGTGGGTGCTAGCAGCACCACTATGCTCTGCTCTGTTTCAAGTACAAATCTATTTTCCTGCGCTCACACTCCAGGAATGAACCTAGCAGGGCAGGGCGCTCTCCGTCCCATGGAGCAGCGCTTATGGACAATGTGGAAATTGGCAGTCAGATAAGCACAGAAAGGGGAATTTTGCAATGTCAGAATGATGAGGTCAAGGTAGAGTTAAGGTGAGATCACTATCTTAGTATTGGTCTGTAACAGGATGGAGTCTTACGTGCAGCATATGTCTCTATTACACATCTTTATTTAACGGTCTCACCTACAGATTATTCAGTGTTATTTCATTAAACCCCTCCTTGTAGGTGACATAAAACTCCGTCCAAACATGGCCAATATGGCCGTAATGGTTTGTGTATTTATAAATTAGTGTAACAGGAAGCTCATAACACAGTCTGTTTACGTTCTCTAATCCCAAGATTGCAACACAAACCCTTTTCCTTGAAAGTTTGGCAATGCACAACTTGTTGTCAACAGTAGCACGCTGGTCAGCTTAGCATAGTAAGCTAGGTTAGCCGAGGTCATGTACTGTCGCTGCCTCCAGATGGCTCGCTCCCTGAGGGACTTGAGCTCGAGGACCCTCCCGTGACATTTAGATCCGCTAAAAAGGAAATTTGGATTCCCTGAATAGTTCCAGTAAAAAAAAAAAATGGACGCGCTTAATTCCAAACTGTCGTGGTCACCGTTTATCAGTGGAAACACTTCAGACAAGTTGTTTAAGGAGGCATCAAGAATGTGTCAAATGGCATGCATAGTCAAGGACAGTCCTTCTCCGATATTATTCAGAAAGCCTGTCCCACAATAATGTCATATTTTACATGCTGACATATCCGGCACACTGTCATAGAAATAACAGGATTTAAGCCTTACATTTCTATGCTGTACTGAAAACAAACCCAACCATGACCCTGACATCAAGTGGCATATTTTGCTTGTTTGTGTTAGGTAAAGGATATTGTTTTAAAAATGAAAAAGATCATATAAGGCAGACAGAGAAAGTCCATGTTCTGTTTAAGCATGCTTGTCAGAAACTGCCGCTCTGAATGAGAAATAAAAAAACAGCTGGAGAAAGTTGCAAGAGAAAATTTTGATGTGCTCATGAAATTACAATTTTACACCAAAATGATTCTGCACTCATAAATGTGTAACTTCACACTCTGGAACTTTGACTTGCAGATTCACAGCGACTTGAATGTGAGTTGCGCTTTTTTTCCCCTAATAGTTTAAATATTAATGAACGAGAATATGCATCTGTTCTAGTCAGGTACTCCACTTTCTAAGCATCGACTGCAGTTCAGAAAACCTACTTTTTTTTCCCGCTGCTGAAATGTTCAAGTACAGGGGGGAGCCAGCTGATACTGTTGAAGAAATGTTGTGATCAAACCTTTAGTCCATCCTGCAAACGATTACACTAGGGGGGAAAGGAAACTAGCCGGAAGTCAATGCCATACTGTGTGGCATTTTGCGACGCAGGTAGAAGAGCAGGCTCTTCCTCGGTTATGTTCAAGTACAGGAAATTGATTCTGTAATATTAAAAATTCAACAGCCGAGTTTCATTACTTTTCTGAGCCTATTCCCTTTCCCTTGTGGAGTGGGAAAATATCACAGTTTATTAAATTACTTCTCTGAAAACTCTCTGGGGATGCCATCTTAACTCCCGTCCTCCTTCACAAGGCCTTTTTAGACTGTAACTAGGCATGTCTGCTTAGAGAGAGACAGAGAGGAAGAGAGAGGGGGTAAGCAATAGAGGTACACTACATTTCTTGAATTCATAGGCTGCCGCAGAGAGTTTGTGGTTATTCTATTGGCTGAGTACAGTAAGTGGAGAAGCCACAGCAATTCCTTAGTGGAGTTGCTCATGTTAGTGCTTGTGCTGGATGCCTAGATGCACATTTGTTTGGATGTGTCCCTCAGCTAATATCTCCTCGACACGTCAGGGTAACAGCAGAGCCTCATCTCTGCTCAGGCCCTCAGTTGAAGTGTACTTAAAAATGCAAAAAGGGCTGAGGGCATTAAGCAAGTTCATCAGCACAAAAGATCCTGAAGTGTCATCTGTGATTGCCCTGGCTTCATTTTGAAGCAGCGAGGGGGGTCAGCGCATGACTAGATCTGTTGGTCTGAGACAAGGCAGTCTCTTTGAGCATAAACCAAAAGGCCACAAATAAGTGCATATAGGAGAACACTCTTCACTGCTTTTCTCAAAACAGAGACAGAAGATGCAAGTGGATTTCTAATTTGCACTGAAGACCACTTGCCTCTCTCCACTGATGGGAAATAGTTTAGAATGAAAACCCCGGGCCAACAGATGAAGGCTCTTACTTACTTTTCAGCAAAAGTAAGCTCTGCAAAGTCGGCCAAGAAATCCAATTTGATTCATTGTGGCCTGGGAGGGCTCAACCACCACTTGGCCTGCTTTTGCATCTTCAATGGGTCCAAAATTACTTTAGAATGGGATTTGCCTTTAACTGGTTTGCATACACTCAGCAGAAGTTATTTTTCGGTGACAGAGGATTCACACCTTACTTGACAAAATGTTCATTGTCGTCACATAATTAGGGTTGCAACCAAGAAAAATTCATGATTATTGATTAAACTGCCAATCATATTCTCTCTTCTTTAAATGGTTCAAATGACTGATATAATTCCAAGAGTTGAGGATGGAATCCCCTGATTGCCTTCTTTAACCAAGCATCAACCCCAAAACAACTCAATCTTGACATCATAAAGTAAAGTATCCAATCTGCTAATATGAGAAGCTGAAGCTGTAAAAGGTTTGACGGATTAGCTTAAGAATTAATACTTGAAGTTTGAGGTTTTGTTTCTGGGATCAAAGATTTTATTTCTAGGCTTAAAAAAATCTCCTTAATCCCTATCTGACATTGGTTACGGAAGTTCTTATGTAATCGAGTCTTTGTTGAAAGACTTCATATGAGCCATCATTGGCGAATGTATGTACAAGCATGAGTAAGAGAGTTTATTTTTGCTCCACTAAAATGTTACCAGGAAGCTCCCAACAAAGCGCCATAAGCATGCGAGGAGGCTGAGTTAAAACCAGTCGGTCAGCTGTCAGACAGACGCAGTGAATATCATCCCACTCTGTCATCTCTTCCAGCAAAAAAAAAAAGAAAAACTCAGGATCCATGGGCATGGTAATCCAAGATGAAGGCTGCTCTCTACAAGCGTCACTTTCTCTAAAGCACAGCTAATGTTGGGTGTCACAAGCCACACACAAAGCGAACACACACACGCCTTCACACAGCTCTGAATTGAGAACTGTGGTCTGAGCCAGAGCTCCTTTAAGGAAATATATGGGCCATTAAGGTCACAAAGAGTGTGCAGGGAACAGGTGGAAGAAATAAGCTCATGGCCTTCAGATTTCATGTCACCAAATGACACACTTTGAACTATAGTAGATTATATTGGACCTGAAAGCTAAAGCAAGAATGCATTAGGGCAATATCAGAACTGTTTGCTGGGGTCTGGCTCCAGAATATGTCACAATATTGTGTACTCAGAACTGTTTTCACATTAAGTCAGGGAATTAGTTGATAATTGAACTTCTAGTATATGCTTGGCAATGATTGTGAGTATTGTTGCTCCACAAAGAGATAATAGGGGTTATTTTCAGGGGCAGTGCATTATACACCATGATCCTCTGTCTACCTTGATTAAAAAGAGGAGCACTTAAGAGAGCACAGACATCAGCCAAGCCATAGTCCAGTATTCAACAATATGGAAATGTGTAACAGCAACCAAAATATGAATCTGGATTTCATCCCAACAGAATTATATCAGATATGGTTGTGGCTCCCACAGCATTGTCATCCCAGCTGTGCGTTGATTTGTGCTCTTCTGAATTGGAAGTATTCCAAATACTCGTCATTGAACTTAACATATGTACAAATTTAAAATGCTTGAGATAATATCATGACCATCACAGCTTGTATAAAAAACATTTGATATGAAAGTGTATGAATGCTATGCTCAGAGGTTTTTTTCTTTGGTTAAGAGCTGTATCACGTTTCTTTGGCTCATGCTGCATCGTACCAACAACTTTGAGGTGATTCCGGCCAATACATTTTGGTTATCCTGCTGAAAAACAAAAGGGCATCTTAAACACAACTTCCTTGACGGGGGCAATAATGTGAAACCTACAGCCTACAACAATCACTGTGCCTGACTCAAGGGCACCTCGGCAGTGTTCAGGAAGTACCTCTCTAGCTACCTGACATATTTCTGACTTACTCTGAACCAGGACCCTCAAAACCGGCAACATTCGGGTTCCCAACCCAAGTCCCTAAAGACTGAGCTACGGCCGTTTTGGTTTTAATTGAAGGACTGAAATCATACAAGGTTATCAAACAAAATTGTTAACTGATGCATTCATTCAAAGGGGCCTCGTTAACAGTTTTGGCAGTGGTGGAACTTTAATATTTTTAATAAATTCATCTGATTCGTTTCAACCTTTTAGAAAAAAGGAAGAAGTTTATTTTTTAATTGTGCTCTTATTCAAACCCATTTGGCAACATGTTTGATCTGACAGCGTTGGGAGATGCCATCAACCACTTTTTTATTCTGTGGTTTCCTCAAGTCTACCCACCAATTAATCAATTACTGCAATTAATTTTCTCCTTCATCAGCATGTCTTTGTAATTTTAGCCTCTCGAAAAACCACAGCACGCCATGCATACATATGTCTGACAATCTCCCAGAAGGAGCACAATTAATGTTGAAAGTTGAAATGTTGAAACATGAAACAGAGAGGACAATGGAGCATAAATGGCTCAAACTGTGGACTGGCTGCCAGAGAAAGGAAATGTGGCAGGGGGAAGGTATGCAGTTCACAAATGGTTAGAGTAAAAATGAGGGGGGGTGGGGGGATTGGAGTTAGTACTTCCTCATGAAAGCAGTTCTGACACCGCTGTATCTCATGCCACACAAAACCTGCTCTGCAGGGGGCCAAACTGAGGCAGCATAATAGTCGTGAAGCCATTCCTGCAGCAGTTTTTCCTCTGGATGTGGATTTATGACACTGAGTTGATTGTATTCCTGGCTCAAAAAACCCATGAGCTTGTGAAATAGCTGAGAGGGTTAGAAAGGACCATAGGACAGAACAGCCTATGACAGAGCTAAGCTTGTATTTTCTATTTACCCGCACATGCTTACAATTACAGCAGCAGTGTAAACAATACCACCCCCTCCTCATTTCTTGTCACAAAGACCATCATTTTCACCTACCTATGCTCTCTGGAAAGGTCAGCATTCTTAGTTAATCAGAAGTGACAAGAGGTTGTTTCTGATTCCATTACCACCCATTCTGCTCTGTCCAAAATGATAAGACAACAAGAGTTGTGCATGCTTTATTTCAAATATGATTTAAACCTCATAAAAATAACAATAATGCTCTCACCTCTATTTGGTGTTTTCACTAAAGACCTGCTTTGGAAAATAACAAAACTATAAAGACTAAAGGTTTTAGGCTGGATGTGTGGAGATCTGCTTGGGATAATTGCCTGTTTTTTTTTCCGTCTAGCATTTCCAAGAAAAAAATATAACATTAAACTTTTTTGACTTTCTAATGTTGCTATGGTTGCACTGTCAGTGGCAACAGTGCCCAGCATTTCAAACCTTGTTAAAATGTCCAGGTAAAGTAAGGACAAATGTTAACACTGTGCAACAAACAGTGTTTCCAAAAACCAACCAGTCAACACATGAATTTGCACAAAGCCCCGATAATAAGGGGCACTTTCAGCCCCTCAGGTAATTAAACCTGAGAGACATATAAGCAGCTTTTTGTTGACATCAGTTAACATGCTGCAATGAAGTTACCATTTAGAGAATTTAGAACAATAAACACAATGGTGCCCATTTTGTTTTTTTGTTGTTTTTTGACAGGGACTTTTGGCTCTAGATCGACTACCAAAATTGCATTGGCCTAGTCCAAAACAATCAGCCCACTATGCTGGTTCATTATCTAACGCTGAGTGGGTTCTGAATTGGTTGGAAAGGAAGACAAAAAAATCAACTGGGCTCTCTGTACCAATACAGGTCACGCCTTAGTGTGAAAATGGCATTAGTGAAATAGGACTCTTGAGGTTTTGTAAGGCTGCTTTCCCTCTGTTTGCATGTGTGAATGTGGACAGTTGTATCTGCACCGCACAGAAGGAAGGGGTCACACTGGTTATCCCTGACCTCAGAACCGCCCCACAGCTAAGAGATGTGTGCTTCTTTGATACGCGCGTGTGTCCGTGTACACGCTTGCGGCCGTGCTCATGCATTAGGGTTATTGTGTGAAGCCTTCAGTCTTTAATCCCCTAATCTGCTGAACCCTGGAAATCACTGCAGTCATCTGTCAGCTGGGTCAGAGCGGGCTGCAGGGTTCGACACAAGCCTTGCACACAGCCACAACACACATACACACAAGCGCTGAGCGATAGTCATTTATTCAACAAGGCCACTCTCATTTCAGTCTAATGAAGACTGATGCTCCTCTTCCCAGGCCTCACAGGTGTTGCGGTAAAATGTATAAATACGTAACCCACATAGCAGAGGAGAGAGAGAGAGAGAGAGAGGAAGAAGAAGATGCATTAACAGAAAGAGATTCTCCTTCATATCATTTCCCCATGTGAACTAACGACTATCCAGCCAGCGAGCATTAAAAAAAGTTTGCATATGTTTATGTCAATCTGCAGTCTATCTCCGTGGCAACAGTGCAGTAAATCTAGTTTAATAGTTGTGAAGGTCCTGCAAGGACACAGACTTAGAGAACCTGACGTTCTCAGACCCTTGAGTCAAGTCCAAACCACTCAGACCGGTTTGTTCGTTTCTCTATGTGTCTGTGTATGTCTGTGTAGCTATGCCAAATAGGACACCCTGAGGGCTTGTCTGGAGATTGTGGTTGACACGGCCTGCTGCTGTCCAGTGTGCGCTCCTATTAGCACTTAAGACTTTGGCTCGCTACACATATGCACGCACACACACGCACACACACACACACACACACACACACACACACATGGAACAAAGTGATTACACTTGTGAGGTTACACACTGACGGTGGATTGGGGGTTGAGTGTGTCAACTTGTGTGTGCGTTAAAAAGAGAGCTATAGCGCATCCTTGCTTGTTTACATATGCATCAAACCTCAATTGCAGTGATCACACGTCAATGTGGCATGCTTTGCTTCCTTTTTGATGTATATGCTGCTGTCAAAAGCTCAAGATGGAGGGATGTGGAAAGTGGGAGAGAGATCAAAGAGTGTGAGAGATCACATGCACGCAGGCGGGCTTGAAAAGAACTAAAGGTGGAGGAGGAGATATGGGCCGCGGAGAGAAACTGTACCAGTTAGATTGAAGTGTGAATCTCTGCAGGGTGCCTCATCATCAAGATCTGCGAGGTGTCTGTGTGTATCTGGTTGTGTTTTTCATGTCATAAGGTGCTGCCAGGCTTAGAAAACTGCAATTAGTGTGTGTGCGCCTTATCCCTTCATCACATCCCACGTGACACACAACTGACTTCAAAAGTTTCTCTTATGCATAAACATAAAGCATGTACTGTATGTGGCATAAAGTCCTGCACTTTGAGTCACCTCTGTGCCTTCCTGAGCGAATGGCATCCTGCAGTGTTATGGTCCTGACTGCAGCTTGAGGGGAGCCAGCTGGGCTGTGGCTTTCTGCCTGTGTGTGTCACAGGAAGAAAAAAAACACAGAGCATGGCAGCAGAGGGAAGACATTAAAATTCAGCACAACACACGCACATGACTGCCTGGACCTTTGATTTAGCTCTCCTCAAAGCATAATACAATGCATTATTTCTAATCCAGTACATGGCAGCATAAGCAAGTGTGTGAAATATTAATGAATACACAGACTGTAGAAAATATAGAGTGCAGTGTAGCAATTGGTGCTTTTTTGAAAGAATTAACTCATATAATGTGGAGAGGCAGGGGACGCAGCAGCTGTGGCCGGGCGGGCGCACCGCGGCGACGCAGAGCTGCGGCCGCCCAGCAAAGAGGAGACGAGCCTTAATGACAGGTCAAGCAGCCAATTAAAACCCACTAGCAACTCCATGCAACTCCATCTTTGTCATGATGCAAAAGAAAGCATCTTTTTCGAAGGACAAACTGACTTTATCACACATGCAATGCGAGGGATGCGCGAAGGATGCTGCGCGCTGCGAGAGCCATAAAGGCATCGGAGACGAACTAAAGGTTATGAGTTGCTGCCCCCTAAAAACGTCAAGTCCAACGTTCCACCTTGACCCCTCAAAGCTTCACACAGCCAGGACACGTGTGATTTTCGGAGCTGTCACAGGGATGCCTGTGTTCTCATGCCGCGCAGATGTATTGTGTGTTAACTCCATTCACATAAGGTCATCTCTTCCAAGGAACTATATAACCCAATCAGCTGGACAAAATGACACTCAAACGACACTGCGGACACGCTAAGGGAGCCCTGTGTGACAAGCTCACATGAGGACTACACACGTTATTCGGGTAAAAGGCACCTCAATGTCATCGCTGTGTGCTGTCCTCCCCGTCCTATGTGCCACAAGGAGTGAATGCGTACACACATGTGCTGTTTGTGGTCACACAGGCTGGTGTGTAAACAACAGGAGCGCGTGAGCATCGTTTCCATAGGAATACATTTTAAATACAACGTACCTGTTTCCAGCTCTGTTCGGCACTCACTGCATAATCCTCTTCCTTCAACTTGAACTTTTCCTTCCCTCCAGTTGAACAGCCCGGAGCTACTTGACACTTGTTTATTTCATACTTTTTCTCTGTCCAGTCTCTACTGACAGTGTCCTATTGCGCATAAACAGCGTGTGATGAGAGCACAGGATGGGGGTTGAGCTACTGGAGAGGATAGGCTATAAGTCTCCTGTATACATCTCACCAAAGCGGGGAATCAAACGGAGCAATCCATTCGCTGTCGGTCGTTACAAAGCTGATGGACCGAAACCGGACGAACGCAGCAGTGCGCAAACAAACATGCACGTCTTCCGTTGATGGTCTTCAACACGGAGAAACGGCGGGGCAAGGCGGGCATGCTCTGAACGTGAGCGGCGGCGGATCTGTGAAAGGAGGCAGCGCTCGGCAGCACCCAGGGAGCGACCATCCACACACACAGTACAGAGGAATGACCGTGGCTCACGGAGCGCGCGTTCACGGCCAAGCCAAGTCAATGGTCATTATAAGCGCATGTGGAGAGTAATCCACTGTGCACTGTTGGCTGCAGCTGCATCCCGATGAGATGAGACGCAAGGGATCAGCTGAGAGTGCAATTAAACATTTGGAAATTCAAATGTTTAATAGATAATGTTGTGATCAATATGTTCCTGTCCTTAAACTGGAGATCATAAAAACACCAAATAACATTATTATTGAAAATATATGATCACATGTTATGAAACTAAATAGAGGCATACCAAACTGAATGATCCTTCAAAATGTGCATGTATTAAGGGAATAAAAGGTCAAATCTGTTATGTCACATGCACTCCAACATGCAACATTTTAACACTCAACCAGGCTCAACCAGGCACTCAACATGCCTTCTTTGGGTGTTACACCCTCCTTCCATGGCCCACTGCTCATTACAGTGGTCCTCATGCATCTCTTTTTAAACCGTGCGCCCACTGCACTGCAGGCTACCGTTCACATTAGCACACTTCGTAATGGGCTTTCCCTGTATTAGCAGCAATAGAAAGGTGCAATAACAGAAGCATGTAATTATGCACCATAACTAGGGAAAACATTGTTAACAGTTACCCTACTGCCTCTTACTCTCCAAGCTGTAAATGCATATTTCCCCATGGAGGAATGATAATAACGCCCGCTTATTTGAAAACACCTTGTAAGGAGAACCCTGTGGCTCTTTTGATAAAGATTTCATTTCAGAGGTCTTTTTTATGCATAACTGGGGATTGGCAGGGGACATAAACCGCCCACTTTTGCCTTTATTTATTTATTTTACAATTCCATTTCCCTATTTTGTCTTAGCAATACATTACCCTGTCTGCCTGTGATATATTGATTAAGACAAATGCGGATGTCAGCTTATACAGGATAAGTAAAATCCCAAAACCTGACTTGATTTGTTCGCAGATGGCATGGTTCAATCCAGAGGGAAGGGTGAAAAGAAAAAGAGGAGGGGATCGGTGGATCTCTAGTGGCTAACACAGGTGCAGAATGAGATGAAAAATGCAGATGAGGGCTGCATGGCTTACTGAACCACTTTTAAGTCCCCAAGTGACAACCTGAAAAAAAAAACTTTGACTTGGGCCCATGGTACATATGCTTCTTAATCATGCAGGTGTAGCCTGTCCAGTGCATTACAGTTACTGCCTATTGTAAAGTTTGTTTTCTTATAATAAGCTTAGTATAGCTTCTTTCAGATAGAGAAACATTATTGACAAAAATGTGCTGCTTGCTAGTTCTACTTCTCATTATAAACTGTTATTCCACAAGCCAGAATCCATGAATAATATAAACGTAAATATAGTAGAGAAAACCCCTCAAATACCCCCCTCATTTCACATAGTGTGAGAGGGGATTTAAAAGTAATGGTGTCAGCTGTATTATATCTATCTCATCCACCCTCTGCACTTAAGTCCTTGCATATGGACACACCTAGAGATTAGCCCTAATATGTCCAACAACAGGACAACACTGAGCTCTCCACTGAGCAGAGATGTAGGGACCGGCCAATGACCAAACCCAGATTAGATAGCCCAGAAGCTGCAGCCATGGGTGGCTGACTTGCATTTTGCTCATCGGTTTAAAAAATCGACCTCCGAGCAGACAGCTGCCAGATTCTGCCTACAGGCTGCCCATGGGCCTCGTCCTGCCATTTTGCTGGATCAATGTGGCGATCCTCCACCCGCAGTTTTACCACATTCGGCCAAACTAGGGGCCTCTTGTGGTAACTTCAGTGTGACAGGCAATCTGTCTCTTTGCACTTTCTAATATAAAAAAAATATATTTTTTATTTAAAGCAAACTGTTAAAGACATTTTATGTTAATTAGCTAGTGGCTAGGCTCCATTTCTTACATGTCTACTTTTTCTTGTCTTGTCCACTTGCCTGGTACCATAATTAGAAACCTGCCATCTCAAAATGTGATGGATCATCATAAAATCTGACCCTTGGATGGATGTGTTGCTCCAGACTTGCTCAAACGAGGAAAAAATAATCCTGAGGCGATTGTCAGATGCTATATGTGTAGATGAGTTACCTGACCTTTCTGTATCAGGAGCCAATATTAGCACAAGCCATTATAACCTATCAAAGCCTAATGCTTATAGCCAATGCTCAGGGGTCCTTCAGTCTCATAGCGCTCTGGTTGTGGATCGGGTTCCTAGCGCTATCTCCACCATTACAGACTGCACAGTGTCGGGGGTTCTATTTAACCTTGTGCAATGAGTTCTCTCCCATACATCTATCACTACCAATCATACCCATGTCCTGCAGGGTTAACCCTCCATATGGTGTGTGTATATGTGGGTGCTGAGTGTGTATGTGTGCCTTTCCTTCACTGAGAAGGAGATGCATTGTTCTGGTAATTATATAATCAATTTAATTAATTCTCAACATGCAAATGAGCTCATTAAAGGACCTGAACTCATAGAATTACCACTGATTAGCTGGCTAAGCACTATAGGTGTCCTCTGGAAACATAGTCATTAAGCTATATTACCTATACCTTTTCCACTAAGCAGTAATAGAACATGGGCCTATAAATTATATCTTTTCAATGTAGAATAAAAAGAACATATGGGCATAAAGGACCGAAGAGCTTTAATGTCCAGTGTATTGAATGTGAGGCAGACAGTATATTTAGCCAATATGCTGTTTGCTTTCACTAACCTTTGTAGCACAAATTGAAGCTGGTTATTCAAGCCATTATTAACAAGCTTTCAGGCGTTTCACTCTGTTTTTCTCTGTGTGCCTGCTTGTTTTTCTCTTTATTAAATAAAGCTTTGACTTTGAATTTCTTCTCTCCCCTCGTTACTTGTTTCTCTCATCTCTCCCTCAGAGCTGGAAATGCCCCCGCTGCAGTGGGGAGCTGGAAGATGTGAGGCAGTAACAGGTACGTCGGGGAGTAGGAGTCGGAGCTGGGAGAGGGGGGGAGCTGGCTCAGTTTGGCAGACAAGTCTGACGAAATTACATCAAGCAGCGGGGGGCAAATGAGCATTTACAGTATATTTGAGGGGTAGGCACTATGTCTGTGTGTGTGCGCCTTCGCATGTGTGTGGTGTGTTTTCAGGGAGGGGGAGCATTAGATCCATCGGCATGAGTCTGGAAGCTTACAGGCAGCTTACAGAGCAGCAGGGGGCTTGTGGCAGTGGTAGTGAAGAACGAGAAGGGGGAGGGGGGTAAGACATGAAGGAGGTGGGGTGAGAAACACTGGAGGGCTAACAGAGGAATAGGGCACAGCTGGTTTTTAATTGAGTTTCCCCCCTACTATACCATGTGTCAGTGTGTGCACACAAACGCACACACATACTTGTTTTTACTCAGCAATTTCCCAGCTGATGGCTCCGAGGAACTAAACACTTCAGTATGGCAGCAGCCTTCATACAAAAAGCCACCACAAGGGCTTTGATTTTCGTCTTGTGACTGATAAAGCCCTCCACCAATCAAGGCCTCTGACAGCTGTGTGCTCCCATGAATCTGTGCGCTCAGTGTGGACACAGGCCGCTACAGCATGCCTCCTGCCTCACCTCAGCCTGTGATCTGAGCCGGGTGTGCTAGAGGGGCAACACATAAATTCAAACTCTTTATTTCTTTCTCGGGCTTGTAGTTAGTTATGGCCCTGCTTAATACATCTGTTCAAAAAATGTCATGAAAGATGTTTGTGTAAGATTATTATTATTTCTTCATAGGCAATTATTATTTGTATTAATTAACTTTGGAAAACTTTTCTCCATTAAAGGTTTTCCGTTTTTAGTTTATTTTTCTTATATAGTCATAAATCTTTAACTCAACCGCCACCAAAGAAAAATCTGAATGTGGTATTTGTTTTACCTTTAAAAAAAACAAACTATTAAACAGCATTCATTATATTGATGAAAGAGTGTGTCAAATTAGCTGTAATAAAACACTCGGCTTGTTATCAGACCATTAACTGGCTTGTTACAGTTGTTATCAAACCCATTAGAATGCTTTAGATATGGCCAAGCGCAACAAGTAGGCCAGAAGGTAAATAATCAGCCGTTATTATCTTCCCCGTCCAAAGCGTTAGGGGGCACTTTAATCAGACCTTTGCTACGTGGTCACAGTATAGACATGTTCAACGCTATAACCCGCGCATAATTCGGTTAGATTGTGGCATTGATACAAACCTCCTTGATGTGGTTTATAAAAAGAACATTGCTTCTGCTCCTTTGAGGAGTTTTTAGCTGGTTACTAAACAAATTAAAATTAACACTGATGTCTCTATATGACAAACAAAAGCAAAAGACTACATCAGAGAGTAGATGGATTATTTCTAAACAAGTTTTCTTGAATGCTTTTAAAGGTCACATTTTATCCTCCTTTTTAGTACCTTTAAATAGGTCTAAGAGCTCCCCAAAGCTCTGTGAAGTTTCTTGTTCTAAATCCACTCTGACCCTGTTTTTAATCATGCCTATAAAGCCCTCTATTTCAGCCCTGTTCAGAACAGGCTGTTTTCTGTGTCTGTACCTTTAAATGTAAATGAGCTGTGTTTGACCACACCCCTCTCTGGAAGGGCTTGAGTGGCTTGGGCTTTCTCACTCCATGCCCTATTGTTTACGGTGAGAAGTCAGAACAAAATCTGTAGGAGTATCACCCACCTGGGGGGAGGGGTTACCGACCTTTGTGATGTCATGAAGAGAGAATCCCCAAACAGCCTGTTTAAGCACATATTCTCTGAAGAAGTGGAGCAGGCAAAAGACGGAGAGGATGGACTTTTCTCATAACTGTTTCTTTTTAAACAGACTAGAGACACATATTAGTGTTCCAAAAACATGGTAAAGTGTATATTGCATAACATGTGACCTTTAAATGCTGCTGCCAGGTAGGTGCCAGACAAGACGATTTTGAGCACCCTGCCAAAAGAGCCATTTTTATGTTTTATCTTTAACAGCAAAGACCACACGTTTTACTGTAAATAGACAGCAGGATGATATTTTCCTTCAGAAAAGATGAATAACAATGTTTGTGACAAAATAAACAAAGAGATTAAAGGTACTGTCCATAGGGGTCGCCAAAATCGTAATAAATGTAAGGTTGCCTTTATACTGTACGTTTCACAGGGGACACAAGCTTGGTCTAAATGGGGTAAAAATAACTCTTGTGTTTGTTTGACCCTTCCATTCACTCCAACTAACTTCTAGGATAGAATATACTGCATTTATTAATATAGACTTTAATTACTGTCTCCTTACCTGACTCCTAACTGTAATAGGAACCTACCTTATAATTATGATCCCGACAACAATGGAAAATGACTATTTTCTGGATCTATAGGACCGGAGTCAGCTGACCACACAGCAATGTTAAATGAAAAAGTAACGATAGGAAATGCTCATTTCTTAACAGTTTGGTCATCTCTGAGCTCTAGAAGAATCTTCCACAGAGATGACTACAAACTGTAGCTTAACAAAAGAGCTAGACTGTATCAAATCAAAGCTAGCTGGTGAGATATCCTTAGTTAGTTTGAGATAAAGATGATGTTTGTTTGTATGTTATTTACATTATGTCATATTAACATTTACAGGCTAAATGGTTTCTTTCTTTATGACACATAACTGTGTTTTGTTCACCCATGTAATAAAAAAACCTGCACGTCTTTAATGACTAGTTGCAGTTCTTGGTTTGATATTTGGCAGCAGGAATTCTTTAATGTTTGAATGAAAAAATAATTAATTAACACATTTTACAGTTAATCATCAATATGTAACTGTTAATAACACACCAAGTTCTATATTACATGAGAAAATATGCTTAGGGACACATTCTGTGCCGAGCCGTCGGAACTGCCAATGCATCGCTGTGTGATAACAAGGTCCCTGCATGGTTCAAACCCATTGCATGGCTTCTATAGAAGGTGTGAAAGACTGAAAAGAAATTGCACTAAATGTTGTCCAATAATATAAAATACTTTTCTTTTCATTTTTACACCTGATGATGGAATGATATTTTAATCTGGACAATTATCTAATGACAGTTTGATTGTTCCACTTGGGTGCACATGGTAATTCAAACCCTCTCATGTTGGAAGTCATTGTGAAGTTGTGTACGAAAAAGCCATTCACAGTGAAATGGTAAACATGGCAACAGTTCTCGAAAACCAGTTGGTAATTGACTAATATGACTCTTGGTCCATGGAGCCCTACTTGGGAATTCTTGACCGGATCTGAATGCTCTCAGGAGCCCCCTTTGAGCCCTGGCTATGATATGCCACTTTGCACACACACAAACAAAAGCATACATGCACACAGGCATATACGTGGACGCACAGACATCGATATGATGAGCCCATTCCGCTTGGTCTACGCTGCTCTTTCACAGAGGAGCTGACACCACATGACTGCTACCTCATTAGAGGCTTTAGCCCGTGAGCTAACAGGCCACAGAGACAGTGGGCCATGCCACATTTGCTAATTATAATAATAACAATAACACTGCCTTAGGATGCTACTTGCTTTTCTTTTCAATTAATTTTATCAGATGCACTCGGGGGGAAGAAATGAAGGAGGCAGAGAAAGGGGGGGCAGCTGCCACATGCCGGCTCTATAGGAGGGAAATGATGTGTTTATTCTACATACTTGGCCAGATGACAGGCTGTATAATTGCTGCCAAATAACGACTGTTAACCTGCTTTTGAGTAAAAATCACTAACGTATGACAATCTTGTTGATGTGACTGATATTATTTACTGAAGTACCAGTTGCAGAGATGTAAAGGAGCTGAAGGGAGTCACTGTATTTCACATACATAAGGAGATTTCTTTAGGCCTGTGAACAAAGATGATATTGTTATTCTGAGATAAAGAGACTATGTAGGAAAAACGGGAGCAGATGTTTCTGAATGAAATCTCTGGCCATGTGTGATTTATTGCTTTTGATGCTTCTCAACTTTCCCAGGATCAGAGTTCAGCCTCTGCTTTTTCATGTTATTATGTTTAGAAGAGATAGCAGTCATCTACATTGCCTCTTTGACACAGGTACTGTGCAGCACCTAAATCTGTAGATCAGCATAAAATACACACTGACTCAGAGCCAGATTGCTTTGTGATAATGTATTCAGGTATGATATGTATTTCTTAGAGAAATATATAATTTATTTTGACACTTTTGTCAGCATATTACCATTTCCATGCACATACTGTCAAAAACAGAATAAAACACTATTCCCACTCTGCTGGGGTGAGATTAGAAAACAACGGCAATAACTGCAGGACCATTCGCTGTCTACATTGTCTCATTGTAAAGAACCTGACCTTAAAGAATCTTAGAAAATACAACAGTTGATTAATGTGGGACTTCAGCTCGTGAGGACTGAAGCTAAGAAAATGAAAGTTCTACTTTTTGAAAATTGGGTAACTAGCAGTTGCTTCCCAAACAATCTCAGACCCTATTAGCTATCTTCTGACAACAACATCGCCTTTAAGGAGTGACGGCCGACTTCACGGCCAATGTAGCCATCAGCTAGCAATAGAGGAGTTCATTCCATGACTTCCTTCTCTGCGTGTTGCCATTATTTATTTATAGTCCAAATGAGGGATAACATCTAAGACGAAGAAGATAGACTTTATTGATCCTGCAATAGGAAATTCAGTTTTACGCTCTGTTATTGAGACATGCTACACATGCACAAACAGCATTCTATGGGCATACACTGATGGAGGGATGTCAGGGTGAGGGGGGATGCCCACAGCGATTGATCCTGAGCTGGTTGTGGTGGGGGGGATTCAGTGCCTTGCTCAATGGCAGCTCTGCAGTTCTTAAGAGGTGATCTGGCACCTCTCCATCTCCCAGACCATTTCCAGATTTGGTCTGCACTGGGACTTGAGCCAATGACCCTCTGGTTCTGAACCCAAGTCCCTACAGACTGAGCTAATGCCGCCCCCAGTTAAGAGTGGATTGGTAACTGCAATTCTTTGCAGGCATCTTATCATGGAAATGAATCAGAGCTGAACCATCATAAGGTGACTGCTGATGGTTTCTGGGATGTCTTTCGCCCCTTTTATTTGGACTGTTTTTTTGCATACAGCCAAGCCCACTAAACCACAAACCACCACCCTATGTTGCATGCACTCGTCCATGCATGCTCACGGCCATCAACAGCTGTTCACATCAACTGGTCCCAACTATCCAATACAACAATTTCATTCCCTCATTGTTAGCCTATCATGTTGCTGCTGTCTTTTTTAAAACATGGCTTTGTCTTCCACCAGTTCATTCATGCCATCATTACGTGCAACCCTCCACCTCCCCATCACCGCTGAGTCTTTGCAGTTTCCGCACCTTCTTCATCCAATCAGGTTCAGATGACATCTTCAGCCTTCATCCGGTCAACCCCAGTATTAACAGTTTGATCAGCTTCTTCATCCCATCAGCCTCATGACATCATCAGCTAACACGTCCACCACCAGTGTCTGTACTCCATGGGGGGATTGAACTTTCTGATGCTCAGGGCAGATATTCTTAGATAACCCTATCTCGCTGAGATCGAGCACCAAAATGTTATTCTGTTAAAAAAGATTCATCTTTTCATTTACTAGTCTCTCCTGATTGAATTATATTCAGACAACATACTGAAGGTTCTCATTCTACATATCAGTACAGCTATGGACCAAAATCTGATATCATGCCTTCAAACTATTAGCAGACTCACAAAGAATCCCCAGACTATGAATAAGACAATTTAGGAGCTATACCAGGAGTTAGATGTCCATTTTAGAAAATGCTTATCTCAATACTTAGATAACTTACTGGTTATAACACACAATAAAATAACCAAGGCTACAGAGTTACAAGCAAAGAATGATTCACACCTCCAGAAATAGCCTCTACAAACATATTTAATAGAAATAAATCCAGATTTATAAGAACATAATTTCAATAATATTTCAAAGTGTTGGATTCAGCTTTCTAATTACATTCCCTGCATGATACGCTGCAGCCCTAGAAGTAGGTGGCAGAACCACCAGCCATGAGTTGGTCAAATTAAACTTTTAAAGGTTTGTATCCTGTCCAGTCAAAATTACATTTCTATGCAGCTCGAGCAAGAACTGTCTGGCTTGATTCCCTCCGGGGGGACTATAAAGCTACTTCTACAAAAGCTAGAGAGAGAATAAATGGGGGTTTGTTTGTGTTAAACTCTGACCACCACTTTTGACCTTGTAGTTTTGATGATTTATGTTCTCTTTTGTCTTTATATTGAATTTCCAGTCTGCGTCACTTTTTTGGCTTGACCATGTATCTATGGACAGAAAGGCCCAATATTTCTTTATAATTAACTGTCTACATAAAAGTTATGCAAAAAGTAATAATGTAATTACTTGTAATATTAGTTACAAATTATATACCCTTCACAAATGCCCCCCATTGAGATGCTGTGCAACTTGGATACTGCATATCTGAAATGTAATTGGTCCAGGAAACCGGACTAAGGTGCAATTACCAATCCAATTACTTATTCAGTATGACAGTAAAAGAGGACAAATGTGTCTTTTTTTTGTTCTATGACATTTCATGTCCAACCAATAGTGCAAGTGATAGGACAGCATGTCATAAAGAAATGTGTTCTGTCCCATTACACTTAGAGCCATTCCACTTAGTAAATCTCTGTTCATTACAGTTATGTGTTTTTGTTCAATCCCAAGAGAAACCAAAACAAAAAAGACAAATATCCAGCACATTCTACAACTCCTAAAATCAAACACCAGGAACAGTCTAATTATTGGGAATCAAAGATGACACATCCATCCGACTGAACCAGAACATGGAGAGAGGGATGAAAAATACCGTAAAGGAGGAAAAAAACACATCTATAATTAAGTAAATTAAACCCTGTCTTATTTGCATGATCTCAATTAATGTGCCGTCCATGAAGCGGCGACAGGCACACACCAGAAATCAAATTAGCAGAGATGAGACAGCATCTGTCTTTGGCTCCCATGTCCCTCTGGACTGGCAAGTGTTGCAGGGCTGGCTCCAAACAGCCCATTGTTTTTACAAGAGCCTGATGAATGAGTGGTCGACAGCATGCCGTGTGTCAGTCACAGAGACAAACTTACTCTGTTTGAAACCAGGACAGCAGACGTATTAGAACAAGATGGGGATTCAATTATCCGCCGCACTGTCACTTATTGTTTATCCCAGTGGTTTTGGCAATGCAAGCTTGAAAATGTGAGCCGATTTGTTCTCTTAGACAGTAACATCACATTTGCCCTTTAAGACACTTTGGATCCTATGGGTTATAATATTTATCATACTTTGAAACAAATATCTCTATGGATTGGCCATGCTGAGCATTTGTCATTTTGTACTGCCTTTCAATTTGGAAATGTTCGCTGTTTTTACAGTGTAATAAACAAACAACTTGTTATGCAGTTTTGATCAGTCAAGCTAGTCTCATAATGAAAAGCAGAATTCTGATTTAAAGAACTTTTTGAGTACAGAGAAAACTCAAACATACATTCATGTGGGTGGATTGTTAAAAACCTTTGACTGACATTTATCTCTGACACATATATTCAAAGAGCTGTAAAGGGAGACAGACGGAACAACAAAAAGGTGCTTTTGCCCATGTTTGTGTGAAATCAGACACATACTATATTTATCTCACAATTAAAGGTTGTGACCACTAGGAAAAAACCTTCTTCTGTACGTCAGCATATATGTGTCTTCCCCTCAGTTTACATTGCCCGCATGTGTATTTGTTCGCAGGTGTAAATAAGCTCACTTGTGCGCTTGTTTGTAGGTCTGTGTGACTGGCATTGAATTTTACAGATCTTCCCCCCCATGGAAATAGGCCAATTTTCTATGAGGCGTCTTGTGGCTGCTTCTGAAAGAGAAGATGGAGATTCCTTCTCGTTCCAGCTTGGCCAGTAAATGGCGCATGTCTCCTCCCATCAATCACCGAGCCGCAGTAACAGACAGCTGGCTGCCTAATATACACCTCCATTAGGAGTCTGCTCCTCACTGAAAAATCATTGGAGTCTCAATCCCTCCACCAAGTATACGGAGGACTTGTCCTGAGGTGGATTTGCTTACGTCTTCCAGCTGAAGGTGTGAATCGGTGTCAGTATTCCATTTAACAGCTTTTCAGCCTGTGATTCAGCCAGTTCGCTGAATCACATCGCCTCCAGTGTCCGCTGAAGACAAATTAACCCAACTGCTGGAAATTGAATTAATTAAAAATCAGACTTTAGTCAAAAGTTTTTTAAATGATCACTAACATTGAAATAACTATCCATCAATCTATCCATTATCTTCTGCTTACTCAGGCAAGGTCACAGAGGCAACAGGCTAAGCAAGTTGCTCTAGACTTCCCTCTCCCTATAGCAACGTTTTCCATCTCAAACATCTCGGGATCCCCAAGAGGGAGCTGCCTTGGGGATCCCGAGATGTCCCCAGACCAGAAGGGATATGTAATCCCTCCAGAGGGTTCTGGGTCTATCCCTGGGTCTCCTCCCAGTTGGACTTGACCTGGAAAACCTCCAGAGGGAGACGACCAGGAGGTATTCTGATCTGATGCCCAGTCTGATCTCAACTGGCTATTTCAATGCGAAGGAGCTCCCTCTGGATGTCCAAGCTCCTCGCCCTATCTCTAACCCACAATCCCCACATACTACCGCGCCCGTCAGTGCCACGCACTACACTATCCTGTATCCACAATCTCATTCTTTCATTCACTACCCACAGCTCATGACCATAAGTGAGGGTTGGAACGTAGATCAACTGGTTAATCGAAAGCTTTGCCTTCATGGCTCAGCTCTCTCTTTACCACGACAGTCCAACACAGGGCCCGCAAGACTGCTGACGCTGCACCAATCAGCCTGTCAATCATGCGATCTAATTTACCCTCACTCATGAACAAGACCTCAAGATACTTGAACTCCTTCGTCCGAGGAAGAGAAATAACTCGGGCATCCGTTTGAAAGGAATAGTGCCAAGTTTATATATTTCATATCAACAATATGTCCTCCTTCAGTAGTGATGTGCTTTCTTCTGTAATGATTTATTTGATGACCAAACTGACTCTGACTGCCTCTGCTTCAGTGTGTCTGCCTGTCTGGTAGCTAGAAGACAAAGTTGAGTTGAGTTGTAACTCACACCTGTAACATCTATGGGTGAAGTTGTGAGAGTGCTGTCTTTCCAGGGCGGTAGAAATCCTTCTACCTCTGCCTCGACAGAGTCCTGAGCATGTATTCCCCATGTATTATTCTGCTTGCCCCAGCACACAGCGTTCACTACAGTCTGACTCATACAAACAGAGTCGTGTAACACATTCCTCGTGTTATTCAATGTGAACTTTAAAACATGTGCTGCCATGACCATAATCAGGCCAGAAACACATAAACAATATAAACATACTCAATGCTATCAATTATGCTCATGATGATTGTATGTTGTCAGACAGACGCTGAAGCTTTATATACCAAACCTCACTGAAGAGTATCATGACTCATGTATTCAAGGACAAGCTAGTAAGCCCTGGGATTTAGAGAATGTATTTTAAGTAAACATACAAGATGTATTATTTGTTTTGAGTTTTAATATTTGAAAAAAAGCGATTGGTCTAAGGCGCTGGGTTTAGGCTCCAGTCTCTCAGGGGGGTGGGTTCAAATCCCATCACTGCCATTTGACAAGGACAGCCATCTCTTCATGTGATGGCCTGTTTACATGTTGGGAATTCTGGGTAACCTCAAAATGTTGTTACCAAAGTCAAGAACCTGATTCTCCACCAATTTAAAACATCAACCATGAAGGAAGTCAGATTTATTGATTTGGCCCAGGCACTGGATGCTTTGTGGATGAGTGTTGGCAGGTTTTTTGAGCCTCCTGTACCAACAAATTTACTAACATATCTTATCCTTGGGGTCATTGGCCTAAAATTGGAGAGAGATATCTTGCAAAATAAGCTAGTTGATGAGGAATTATCAATGTGTTTTGGGAACCATATGGTTTTTACAATAGTTAAAACTCTGTTATATGTATTTTTTTGGCTTCCAAAGAATTTCAAATAACCAGATGAACCCGTGTTTCTTTTGGCTTTGTTACCAGTAGTCCCCCAAAACAATGTTTCTCTCTAACTGCAAACCGTTGGAACCAATAAACTGCTACTGTAGGCATGTTGTAAGTACGCTTTACAAGCTTAGTGTAGAGCACATAAACACATGGCTGAGACCATTTATTAGCATTTTTGGTTTTGTTAAGGCACACAGTTTGTTGTAACGCTTGCAAAAATGCAATTGGGCCATCTATTATTCCATTTTGAAGGAACGCTTTGGTTTAAAGAAGCTGCATGCCTTCTAAAATACTTCATAGAGCATTTGGCATGTATACTTAAAGAAAGTATGCAGTATATGCCAAATGCATTTTGATATACTGTATTTGAAATTTGAGCATATAACCTGAAAAAACAAAACCCTGACTAGAAAGATGTGATTACTCTGAAGTTTTAGTGCAACAATGATAACAATAAAAAACGTAAATAATGATAACAATAATAATAAATAAGACACATTTTTGTTTCCATTTGGACTGAACATCTGCATGTCTTGATCACAACTCTAAAAGCCGTGCCTCCTGAAACTCTGTGATTAGTGGGTAAAGACAAATCAGGAGAAGATGTGTTCTGCAGAGGGAAAGATAGATGTGTATTGACTGCCACACCTCAGCCACATCAAGCAACCATCATTACTCTTTCAGAGAAAAAATAAAGACAGAAAAAGGAAACAAACCGCAATTTCATCACTGTTCTTATGAAGTGTGCAATCTGTGAGAAGACACAATGAACACTCCAATCAATACTTCCCTTTCTTCCTGCTGTCTCTCAGTTATATATTGGAAATGGAGTTAGAAAGATTGATATTGTACACAGCGCTACAGGCCAAAGGAAAATTAAATGAAAATGTAAATGAAGACATCGGTGTGTTTTCTCCCCCAACCTGTTACTCTGCTCTGAGGCCTTTGACATAGCCATTTGGAATTTGGTTAATTTGCTATTTCACTCCATGAATAAATTCACACAGGCAGAAAAAAACCCCAGAGAGACAAAGGGAGGGGGAACAGGGTGGGGTGTTTAGATTGAGATTGTAATCATTATAAAACATTATTAATGCATATCGTCAGCACTGTGCTCCCGTTAGGAAGACTGCATAAGTAACAGACATCCCTTTAGAAGAGGAGGAGGATACGGCTGACAGCACAAAAGAGGAGGAAAACTTCACTGAAAGGTCAGAAAGCTATTTCAGAAACTGACATAAAAAAAAAAAAATCTGACACGAGAACTTGCAAAGGCTCACACACAAGTTCAAAACACACACACACACACACACACACACACACACACACACACACACACACACACAGAAGGAAACAAATACAATCGCCTTTCCTGAGGGTTAAGGGGAAGTGTACTTCAGTTCTGTGTAGCCACTCAAGTTGTCAGAAATGGCTTTAGGCTAGGAATAAAAAACTTGAAATCCAAGGAACCTTTTAGTTGAATCACAGAGGTTAATGCCATACATGCTAACTGTAAAATTGCTGAAGGTTGTCAGACAATTTTCTTTTTTCATATTGGTCAATGTTTGTTTCTTTGTTAACACATTTTTTTTCCTACCATTTGAAAAAGTAGATTTTTTTGGTTTGCCATTGCACATGTATTTATCACTGAAGTGTTTCCAAGATAAAAAAAAACTCTCCAAGAGGGTCACCTTCACCAAAGAAGCCTTGGTGGAGGACAAACTATTTGAAATATTTAATCAAATCACACAACTCCCAGTTAACATTATATTTCATTGAAAAAGTAGAGGTTTTAGCCAGGGCTGTTAACATTGATTAGTTAATCACAATTATTTACAGTCTGAAACTAATGCATTTCATGATTTGTTCTTGTATAGTTTTGTATTTTGTATATTTCATTGTTTAAATGTCATTTCCTGTTTTATTTTGTCTCTTTCTTCCTTCTGGTTGCTTGTTTCCCTTGTCTGTATTTTTTATTGCTTTATTTCCAAGTTTAGTCTTTAGTGTTTCCTGTCTTATTTTGTCATTTATTTTCCTGTTTTGTTTCTAGTGTCTATTGTTATTGTTACATTCTTTAGTTCTCGGTTTGTCTTTAATGTTTCCTGTTTTATTTTGTAGTTCTTGTCCCCAGTGTTTCTTACTTCCTCCCTTTATCGGGTTTCCCTCCATTTCGATTGTCCTGATTGTTTTCACCTGTGTCTGTCTAGTTTCAGTACACCTTCCCTCTTGTTGTCAGTTCATACGTCTACACTCTCCCGTGTTCTGAAGTTGCCTTGTGACTGACGGTTTTCTCCTTGTGTTTTTTTTTGATGGACTTTGTTTGCTCGTTTTAGACTGTAAGTCTTTGTTAGTTTTTTTGCCTTTTAGTTGAATACATATTTTTTTTGGTTTAGATGCTGCACTTGGGTCTTCTTAGTTTTCACATCAACGAACTTGACAGCATCCATTTTCTTATTGCAATTAATATTATGCTAATATCTACCTGATGACACCAAACATTTCACCTTTTACCGTTCCTTTGAGCTGTTTTCATTTTTTGATCCGTAACAAGTTTCTTTTTTTTGTTTGACAGGCCTAGTTTAGCAACCAAAACCAAGAGCCTACAGCCAACATTGCAGCTCTTTGCTATGAGCTAATTACCATTATCATCCCATTGCAACATAATGAAAATTACATGATTACTATGTTAATCATAGTGTTGTGTTTAGGAATGCAAGCATTTAATGTGATATCTGCACTCCACAGTTAAAAGATCAAAAAGCTCATTATGGGTCATCCACTGGGAAATATAAATATCCATATCAAACTGTGCCAAAAACCATGACCTGCTAGTGGGGTAAGATGAAAAGTTATCATAAAATGAATAAATAAAAATGCCTGTACAACAATAATCCATGCAGCATTTATAGATTTGAATCAAAGCTGTGCGTCATCCATCAGATCAACATTGGCATCCCTAGAGGCTCGCCATAAGCATGGATAAAAAAAAATAAAGGTAGGATGCAGTAAGAATTGGAACAGTGCTTTTAGTCATAAAAATGTGCTATTACCCATACAAGCTTGAGTATGAAATGTCTATTCAGATAAAGATGACATTTCAAAATTCACCTCCTTAACCCTGGCAATGCACAACTTTTATTTCAGGCTCAGACAGTTTCATCTGCTTTAGCACATTAACATTTCCCAGGTAAATTTACTCAGACTAATCCTCTCCATTTGGTCTGTGGCAGGCCTTCGACAAGCCCCCTTACATCCTGCTCTACCAGAAGTCAGATCTGCGGATGACAGTCTGCTGTAATACCTCATATGAAGCTGTTGTTTGTCTAGATTAAAACCTCTCAGTGTGGCGTTGTAATAAACCATTCTTCCATATAAAACCTGTATAATCCCTGGAAAAGGTGACAGGCCTATAATAGTGGAGCACAGATCCCTGGCGTTGATGTATACAATAGTCTTAACCTCACACATCTCTATTAGTGTGTCCACTGACACAGGCATTACAAGCCCCCATTGGAAGTCAACTAAGATAAACAGTGGAGAGAAGCTGAGCCGACGCTGGTGCTTCAAATATAGCCGCTCATTTTTCAAAACACAGCAGGAGGCAATACTTCAAATATGATAGGGCATCTGTCAGGTTTCCGAGTTAGTTCCATTTATTCACAAAAGATATTTTGCAAAACGTTGGTGCATAACAAAAAAAGAGAAAGAAAAAGTATTATCAGAGAATACTGCATGTGATAAAAATGCATGTCCCCCCAAAAGGGAGTAGCATGGGAAAGTGTGTCTTTGTAATGATAAGTTAGAAGTGGGGATGCTAACACTTTGATATATACAGCAGTGACACACTGGTTATGTGTGTGTGCGTGCACAAACCTGTACGTCTGTGTGTGGCCTTGAGTTTTGGGAAATTGGCCTAACATCTGTAAGGATGTAAGAGGACTTTTATCCATGGCGGGGACATGGAGGGGATCACAGAGGCCCAGAGGGAGGCTGAGGGATTCTGGTTGAGTCCAGACCTCCTGCTGGGGGAGTCAGACGAAGAAAAGAGGGAGTGGATCAGAGAGAAATACGACTCAGGGGCTCTGTTTTTTGGGGCTGCAGGCCACCAAAGAGCAGTGTGGAGCGGGGCAAAACGAGGATCTAGCTTTTTTTTTCGATCACAGAAATACTTCCCCTCCCACTCTCATCTCGCCTGGCGTCTCCCCAGCAGTATTTCAGCCGAGTGAAAGTGTGCTTGTGTGTTGGAGACAGGGAGGGGATGGGTTCTGCCTTATTTGCTAACACGGTCCAGCCCAACAGAAGGCAAATCACATTCTGTGGGGGTGTCTGTCCTGTTCCCATGGCAGAATTTGTTCGCTTTGAGCCACTCAACAATAAATCATGCCACCCCCCCTTCCCCTGAAGGTTTGGACATGCCACCGCTGGCAACTAAAACAAGCACCACACTCTCTGATTTATTCCTCCCTTTGCAAGGAAGAGAGGAGGAGGAGGTGCTAACAGGGTCCCTGGGAATGGTGAGAAGAAGGTGCTGGCTAGCCTGGATGTGTGTTTTTGTGTGTGTGTGTGTGTGTGTGTGTGTGTGTGGTCATGTATGCCTGCTTAAAAAACACACGCGGATGAAGAGAGACAGAGAACAAATTGGACTGCTGTGTTATTCTAAGTTAAGACCACCATGACACTTTCTTCTGCCGCACAAGGTAGCTGCTATGTAGGGTTGGCACACAAATCTGGGTCTGGGCTCTGCACTGGACTCACCCTGGCACCTGTGGAGACAGGAACAAGACCTCCAAATACACAATTAAGACACACACACACACACACACACACACACACACACACACACACACACACACACACACACACACACAAACACACACACACACAGAGACACACATAGTCACTGAAATGGGCATGACTGAGTTGATGGGTCTGAGAAACGGCTTCCTCCAGATACCAAATTAATCAGCAGGCTGGAAGATGCAAATGACTGGCCTACATGGAACCAGCAACACAAAGCCAGAACACACACACACACACACACACACACACACACACACACACACACACTTAACACAGCACCATGGATGGACAGATGGCCTGCAGGACCACACCAGCACTCGCATACCTCTCCCTCATTCTATGTCTCCCCTGCTTTATCTGTGCCATCCTTCATGCCATCCTTCTTGCCACCACCTCATTCCACCTCAATCTCTCCATCTGTCTTTTTCTTTAACTCACTGCGTCTCTATCTCTACTTTTTGTGTCTCTTTTTTTTCTGTTCTATCTATCTATCTGTCTTTTTTGCTGTCTGTTTTAACTCCCTCTTTCTCTTGCTAAATCCTTGCACGCCCACAACTTTCTAGTCCCCATGGTGCACTTGTCCTGCCAAGCAACAAACACGAGTGCTCTCCCAAAACTTTCTCAATTAAAAATCAAGGCAGCTGGAGTTTTAGTTCAAATGAGGCAATGTAAAGTTAAGTAGATTGTTTTCCTTTGCTTGCCCTTTCCGACTCTTTCTAGCAGGCTGCGGCACAGCTAGCACAGTGCAGAAGGCAGAGAGCAGAGTCTCTGACCTATTTAGGAAGCTGGCAAGAGAGCAGCCAGGGAACATCAAAATACTTCAAAGGCTCCCTTTGAATCCATCGTTACGCCCAACTTAGTGTGAGCATGTGCGCAAACACACACACAGGCACGCACAAACACATCACCTCGGTGCACGCCCAAACTTCATCAGCCAGTGCGCACTCTTTCCCATACACACAGCCCCACACACACACACACACACACACACAGCTCCCCCGATATATTCTGTCTGAGCTCTTCGTTTGAACTCTGTCCCACATTGCTAAGTACGGAAAAGTCGGAGAAATCACATTAAACGGTGGGTCTGCCACCAGCATCATGACTCAGGCTGCACCATGGAAACTCTGTCCCACACCCAGTATGACTGTATAGGGTCTTCTTTAGCTTTATTTATACGCTATCACTGTGCTCCTTGCAATGGTAAAACTACATCTGAGACAACTGATATGGCTACTAAACATAAAAAGTTTTTTCTGGGTTGTAGATATAAAGAATTGCATTGGGGAAAAATGGGAATTTTTCATAATTCTGAAAAAAACCGACACTGTCATGTTTACGGAGTATTTACAATGAATCCCCTCTATTTATAAATATATAAATAACCCATTAAGGAAAATAATCATGAAATATCTCTTTTACTTGTACTTTTTAATAATATCTTAATTCAACGCCCTCTGTTAATCACATCACCCCTGTCCTACAGCAGCTTCATTGGCTCCCGATTAAACATTGCATCACCTTCAAAATTCTGCTCCTCACCTTCAAGGCCATCCACAACCTCGCTCCGCTTTACCTCTCTGAACTCCTGCACATCAACACACCCACCCTCACTCTCAGGTCTTCTTTTTCCATTCAACTAACTGCACCACCCGCCCGCCTGTCCACCATGGGGGTCCAGTGCCTTCAGCCGCTCTGCCCCCCCCCCCAACTCTGGAACTCCCTCCCACCACAAATCCGTAATATCGACTCTCTCTCCATTTTCAAATCTCATCTCAAAACACATCTTTTTAAACGGGCATATTCAGTCTGATCATTTTCCATCTGGTCTCATAACTCCTCTACATCCTGTACATTTGTGTTTTTTGTGTTTTTAATGTTAATTTTATCGTTGCATTGTTACTTTGTTGTTTTTATCTCTGCTCTGTAAGGTGACCTTGAGAGTTTTGAAAGGCACCTTTAAATAAAACGTGTTATTATTAATATTATTTGTAGGCTAAATCAGGCCTGCTGCTAGCGTAACAAGTTTCAGAACCATGGACAGCTCCTGTGCTAGACCAGCTGTTCAGGACCTCGGACAGCAGCGCCACAAAGGCCTCTACTGTGGATAGCGAAACACTGGAAAGCTGCAGCCCGGCTGGTTTTTTTTTGTGCGCGTGTGTTTGTGTGTGGAGATGTGAGTGCATTTCGTGTGTATTTTTCTGTGAGTGCGTGCTTCCAAGCTGGTGCTTATCCTTTTGTGACATTCCTACCACAAAAGTGCATTCATTGCTTTGAATTAGACAGCTGAATGCTGTGGGTGCTTGCACTGCAGTCGCCTCTGCGTTACTTTCACTTCTGACATTTTCACCTCAGATAGCAGATCGATGATCGGATAGAGATGAAGTGAGGGATTCTGCAGATGACAAATGGAAAGGTTGAGAGGAAAGGGAACATAAATATAGGAAGTCTTTCAGCCTTTGTTTCCCAGATGCTGGTGTGTGTCTAGGCTGATTATTTTGCCTAGAGGTCAATGTTCGATGTTTTTTTTTAGTTGTGTTTGTGTGGGCAAGCACCTATAATGGGACATACCGGAGGTTTTCTTTGAGGTCATAACTGGATGCCCTTTTACAGCTCTGAAAGGCTGATTTGTGGTGAATGATTGATTTTGTAATTGTTCAATGCATTGGTCAGGATGTATGTAATAAGAGTAAAGAAACGCATGTCTAAAAGCATGTTCTTATGCATTTGTTTGTGTGCTTTTGTGTAGCTGTGTGTGTGTGTTTACTGCATCTTACCAGGGGGCATTTTGTTACGCAGTGTCCCTGTGCCTTGAAGCATTAAATAAATGCTAGACAGAGCAGAAAGCATTAGTAGGCCTTTTAGTTTAGTGAAAATGCCAGCAGGACGATGTACACACTATGGTCCTGTGGCATGCAGGTCCACTAAGGCCATCTGTACGCTTGTTCTTCGATAAATATATTTGCATGAATGAGTGTGTGCGAGCCGAGTGTCTGATATTCAAAGAGAAAAAAAAAACAACAACACTCAAATATATGTGCATCGGTGTGTTTCCAAGAAGTGTCTGCGTCAGAGATTTGTGGTGGTAACTGGAGCAAGTCCAAATAGACCCCATGGTTGTTAGGAAGAATGCTGCATCCTGCTGAGAGGGATCTGGGACAAAGGAGGGGGCTACACGGCCTCAGGCGGAGGGACTGAGGGGTGGCTCCGGGTAACATAGATAAGTGGGTACCCACTTACTTTCATGGGGTGAGTGGCTGGGGGTCATAAATGTATTCAGGACACCGGAAATAAAGGGTGTGTGTTCGGCACGGTGTAGCAGAATGAGACCATTTCATCTGGGCGAAGAAATGTTCTTGAGAAGGACAGAGAGCATGTTTGTTCATCTAGGGGAGAGATGAGATGTGTCTGTGGTAAAAGCTGTGTTTCTGTGCAATATTTTGGATGCAAAAATACACAAAAATACAAAAGTCTAAAAGAGATAGATTTAATGTTAGAGTTAATGGTTTAAAGTGGCCAATATTGAATCCCTTTCTGATTAAAGGTGTTACCATAACACCCGATTTAGCAGCGACTTGTCCCAGAGCTCCCCAAAAACATGTCTGTGAAGTTTCTTGTTTTAAATCCACTCTGATCATGCCTATAAACCCCTTTATTTCAGCCCTGCTCAGAACAGGCTGTTTCTGTGTCTGTACCTTTAAATTCAAATTAACTGTGTTCAACCACACTGCTCTCTAGCAGGGATTTGGTGGATCAGGCTTTCTCCCACTATGCCCTATTGTTTACGGTGAGAAGGCAGACTCAGAGGGCAGAAAAAAAACACCCATCTGTGCGAGAGTCACCAACCTGTGGGAGGGGTTACTGCCCTTTGTGATGTCACAAAGCGAACATCTCCAAACAACCTATTTGAGCACACATTTTCTGAAAAGTGGAGCAGGAAAAATACGAAGAGGATGGACTTTTCTCATCATTGGGAGGTTTGTAGACAGACTAGAGACATATATTAGTGTTAGAGAAACATGGTAAAGTGTATTTTGCATAATATGTGACCTTTAAGATTACAGTAGTCTTACGTTTTACAAAATAGTACAGTCATTTGATAAATCATTCTAAATCATTACACTAAGTCTTCAAAGCATAGTTTCATGCTCTGTTGTATTAGCACTTATTCTTACCGCTTTGATCATAAAATATCAAACAATTCGACTTCCTAATTCCCCTACGTTAACTATGAACTACTCTTATTGTTGTGGCTTTGAGAGCACATCATCAAATAATGATAAAGTACTTTTTGAATGAGAATAAGCTCTACTTTAATGTCTTCTTTCATGCTTGTGAGTATATGTGAGCCTCTGAGTGTGCACTAAATTGACTGTGCATCTCTGTGTCAGTGTGTAGTTTTAAGTGTGTGACTGTGTGCGTGTGGAATTCCGAGCAGAGGTAATGCAAACTGATGTTCATTATTCAAAATGCATAAATCTGACCACTTTAGTTAAATTAAAGCCTAAACTCCCATATTAAGGAGGCCTCCCTACGCTCGCTCCACTGGTGAGGGGGGGATACGTAATCAGGGAGAAGCTCATAAAGCATATTGCAATGTGATTGAATTTACACCTTCAGCTGTATAGCTGCAACATATCAATACACACAGCTGGAGAACGTTTTTAATTTCACTTCCAAGATAATGAAGTCATTGATTTACAGATCTATTTAACTTTTGCCATTTTAAAGAAATTTTGCTTTTATTATTTTTTCATGCATTTAGCTGTACTTCATTGTATGGCAAAGAGACAGATGCATTTGGGGGAGTTTAAAGCATTCACCATTGAATCAAACCCAGCAGAATATTTTCCTAGAATCTGTCAACACATCATGTTCGATCAGTTTTTAATGAGGTACAATATTGGTATGGGAAGGGTTTCACTTGACTCAAAACTATACTTAACCTTAGAAATGTGCCCCTTAGAGGAAAACACCATAGACTGTAAATATTAATGTTTGAAGCCTGAGTGACGTCGTCCATTTGTTCCTGCATGGGGCTCCGGAGGCTCATCGGCAGCAGCTGCCATGCCGAAAATCCTGTCTCAGCCTAACTTTCAGTCAAACTAACGACAGGCTGAGAGCTGGAGGTCAGGTGGATTTAAGCCTCTTTACGAACCATTCCATCATTCCCACCTGTCAATCTTGTCAGCTACATGCCTAAATTTGGATAATACATATCGTTTTCAAAATCAAAACGGAAACGTTTCAAAAATAATTACCCCCTGTACAGTGTGAGCCAATCAGACATATTTCGCTACCAAGTGTGTTTTTTTGTCACACACACACACACACACACCCACGCACACATTGAAATGACTTGTTCCTTCAACCCTTTGGACACGGGTAAGGTTGTTTAATATTAAAGAGCCCATATTATGCCCTTTTTGGGGTTCGTATATTTAATCTATGTACCTACTTTTGTACGTTCACAATAGCTAAAGTCTGAAAAAAGTCTCTGTTTTCATGTACTGCTCCTCCTTGCTCCCTCTACGCTCTGAGTCCGTCAGCTACACTCTGTTGAGCCCACACTGTTAGACCCCACGTGGGCCAAGTCTGCTCTGATTGGTCTGCCGATCCGCTCTGTCGTTATTGGTCAGTTGCTCAGCACTTCTCGGAAATTTCAACATGAGCTGCTGGGCTTGCCACAACGAGCCAATGGGCTTACATTAGTGATCTCACACTGACAAATTTTTATCAAGGGGGGCTAGAACCAAGCGTTACATGCAGCTAATGCTACAGCTAACAGGAGGACGTAGGAGAAGCCGCTTATCCGCAGACTTTGAATTTTTGCACATGTGCCTAAACATGCACAGGACACTTGGAAAACGCACTAAAGGGAATATAAAACCAGAAAAAGAAGAATATGGGACCTTTAAGAACATTGACCTGCTGAATATGACACTCATTATTGAGCAACATCCAAAACTGAGAATGGTCCTCAAGTACTCTATTATTGTGTTTGCACTTGTGCTTACACTGGTTCAGCTATTAAAGAAAATAATTTTAATTCTAAGAAAATGATGGGACTCTGTATTTCTATTTTCTCTGAAGGCATTTGTATCCTGTAAGGGACAGTTTGTGTTGGGGCTATGGAACAACAAGCAGGCAGATGTGGAGTCAGAAAGGATCAACACACGTGAACACAGTGGTGACTTTGGCATTTTCATGAGATGAGATGAGATGAGATTTGTTGATAATAAGAAAGCTATAGAACAACATCACAGGTTTAAGCACATAACTCCATTGCAGCAGCTGTAAGGTATTTACCGTGACTTATTGTTGTCGTAGTGGAAAAAACTCAGGTGTGAACACATGTAAGCCTTCTTTATGAGAACAAACTGCACTAGAAAGGTCATGTTACTCTGAGTGCACCAAGCAAACCTTTACTGAACCAATAAATGTATGATTTAAAATATTTAAAAACGGAGTAATTAAAAATCACAGTGATGACAGCAATCAACAGCGAAAGAGAATGGAGCTGTCAGATTTTAATTGCTTCCCTTTGAAATGAAGATATTGATAAGCCAGCATGGCTGAATGTATTGGCATGTCTGAGCAGACACAGTCAGTATCATGCAGCTGTAGTGAGAAGGGGAGTGCTTTCCCTTCCAAGTCTCTGGCAAATCAATTGGCTGATGGATAACGTGTCTTTTGTGAAATGGACTGGCCTGCTTGTCTCACACTTGAAGAAATTGCTTTTGAATAGCAAAATGGTAGTTTGAACAGTCGTCTTGGATTCTTCAGGATCCTGCTTTTGAAAAAAATGTGGTTTTGGTTTAGAGTACTCAAAGGAGGTTGAACCATCAACAAGTTTCAAAATGAAGAACACCCATTGGCTTTAAAGAAAGGGAGTGCAAGCCTGGATGTAGCTACATTTGTCTCCTTAGTCACTGATTTTCCACTTGCTCAAGACACACAGAGAAAAACACTCACACACTCCTTTGTCTCTTCACACACAGAGCTGCCACAGCTGGCTGATGGGATAAGGGCAGACACAGGTAGGCCAGCCAGGCTCCATGCCATGGCTCCTATAGCTCCAGGGCTGCAGTGTGTCTCACAACATGGAGGGCGGGAGGGGAGACAGGGGTGAGAGCCACTGCTACACGATATCCCCAGGCTGTGCGGCATGACAATCACTGCCATGGCCCTGACATAAGCCCTGGCCAAAGATGATGGCTTGGTGCCCCTGCTGCGGGCCTCTGCCTCAGCCATTCAGTTCAGCTGGACACATCCAGATCCTCCTCCATTCATGGCACGAGGGCCTGTACTTAACACACCACACTGTCTGCACTCAAAACTACACAATATGTTCTAGATAAATAAATAAAAAACACCAAGGGCAAAACACACATACATATGCAGGTTAAAGATGAATGAGAAAAGCAAATGAAATGCAACTTGTTACAGGTTTTCACATCTAAGTAGCAGACTTATGATGGTTGCGTGTTGGCGTGAAGGAAGGCACAGAAACAAGAATCAGGATCTGCACATTTAATTTCTGTAATGCAGCAAAGGGGCGCAAACAAGGGCACACACACACAAACTGGCAATGATATGGTCTCTCTCCCCATTACAGAAGTATTTCCACTTATTTATGTATGTCTTACAATACAAAACATTAACCAGCTTTCAATCATTGAAAGGCACACTAAAGAAAATAAGTCCACCTTACAGTTTCACAAAATAGCATACTTGTGGCGGTAAAACCAAAATTAAATGTGTACTGCTTTTATATGATATCTCTGTCATATGAAAATAATCATCTCCCACAAGACATGAGCATACATGTTAAACAAAGGATGTTTTCTATGTCATTAGCTTCGAATTTAATGCAATCCATCTATAAAGGTGCATAACAGTTCTACAAATATCAAACAGCATAACGCACCTGTCATGCAGCAAAAGGGCACACAAAAGTCATACACACACACGGGCAATGGCGTGGTCTCTATCCTCCGCAGCGTTCAAATAATATGGAAATGAAGCAAAATCTCCAACATTTTTATTGCAATTCACCTTGCTGTATCGACCCAAACAAATGGTAAAACCCAAATACATGTTCATTGCATACTATCGTCTCTTACCATCACAGAAGCATTCCCACTTTTCCCGGGAAAAAGCAGCTTTGTCACAAAAATGTTGGTGTGCATCATTAATTATGATAGTAAGTAAAACGGAAAAAAAACACTTTTTTACAAAAATACACTTTTTTACAAAAATACTTTCATGAAATAACCAGTGTCAACTTTTTAGCAAGTGGTTTTGAGAAGGTTCACCAAAATAAAATAACACAATATTTTAAAATAAAATATTTACTCAGCTACATTCTGCTGCCAATCTTCTCGATCTTCTTCCTCGAGACAAAATAGAGCCCTATTCAGCCTGCCAGTTTAAGGCATGATATCAGTGTCCCTTTGAATGTGATGACGGTGTAATGGGGGGGAGGAGCTGATCCCACCATCAGAGGTAGTAACAGAGGCCTTACAGGGGCGAGACAGGAGCAGTGGAGACAGAGAACAGCGCTGTGTGCATGTGGAGCGCCTGCTGTTTCTTTACATGACATGCTTCCACAACGCCATAACACAATGTGAAATCACAAACTCAGACACGGTGATTTGAAGAATCAACATGAAATTGCAAAGATGGGATGACGGAGGAGCTTCTCCGCTATTGTAGACACAAATGTTTCACATGGACCAGCAGCCTCTGGGGTATCACCTCTTTGTTTTCAGGCAAAACGCATAAACAGGCCATGTTCTCCCTTTACAGACTCATGTCTGACAGCATGTGGGTGCATACTATTACTATAGCTGAATATTCTTAAGACCATCTTTAAGAAATCTGTGTAGGCCTACATCCACCAGCAACACACTGTACAAAACGTCTCGTTATTTGAGTTACCTAAAGTGTAGAATACAAACATAATGAAGATCCTGAGATGAGCAAACATAGCTAAAGATAAACACTATTTTTAAAACAATTGTCCTCTACATGCACACAACATTAACTTGTGAAAAACTGTGCAGAGACATAAAGTACTTAGTAAAGACTAAAAGAGAACAATATGTATGAGGAAGTAACAACACAAAAGTCTGTGACAGAGAGACGTGTACTGTAAAGAAGCTGAGCGAGACAGTGAGACAGTGGGAGAGAGAGAGAGAGTGCGGGTTGAGTGGGAGGATAAAGGGGAAAGAGCAGGCGTAAACGCCAGCTGATTTAGTGAAGGCTGAACTGGGACGAACAGTGAGCTATGTGTGCTGGAGTGCAGCTCTGCCACAGAGAGAAGAGGGGAGTCAGCCAGCATGTGCATCACACACACACATACACACAAACACTGAGAAAAACACATTGAATAGGGTCCTCAGTGCCAGTGTTTTCTCCTTTCCTTTAGTCTCCTTGAACTGTCGCTTTCCAGCATTATACTGAACCACGAGTCGCTGCAGAGGGAATGACACTTTACTTATCCCCTGCAAAACCAGCTAGAGTGTGTGTGTGTTTGGTTGTGTGAGGGATTTCTGTAACTAGGTCAGACTGTTGTGAGACACGTAGAACCAGAATGCTGCGGCTAATGCTGTCCCTGCATGGTCTACAGAGGAGGACACACTTAATCATCTCAATCTCCAGCATTAATGTTATGTTTGTTTTACATTTGAAAGCATACAAGGGGTTATTAAAATTCAACAAATAACCACATAACAAAAATACAGCCAACTAATGAGAAAGTCCAGTTTTGTTGTGCATATCCTGGCCCGGCAATCCACCAGTGTGAGGTGAAGCACCTCAGGCAAGGTCCCTATTAGCAAACGCCTGCAGCAAAAAAAAGGGAGCCAAGCCCTCAAATGAACCACAGAATGACAGGGCAGTCTGGACTAGTAATAACTCAGATGCTGCTTAGCATACAGCATACACACGTTCGGGAGGGTTAGTAGCTACATGCTGTCCCCAATTAAGAAATCAACGTAGGGGGCAGGCGGTCAACCAAAAGTATCATCTTACTCTTATACATGACCTTGGGACACTGATATTCATTTAAAAGTTTCAATAAAATCGTTTCTGAAAGAAATTGAATAAATATAAATCTTATAATTAGTGTCATTTTAAGATTTATAAAGGACATATTACATCACTTTTCCAGATGTTCAAACAGTCCCCCTGTGGTCTAAATGAAACATCTGTGCTGTGCTTTGGTCAAAATATAACATGAATCAAGCACCAGAGGAGCTTTGTGACCCTGTATAAACCAGCTCTCTCAGAACGCTCCGGTTCGGTGTGTGTGTCTCTTTAAAAGTAATGAACCCCCCTAAGTTTTCCCAGTAGACATCACTCCTCTGTAGTGAGAATAAAAATGGTGGAACTGCGCAAAAGTTTTGCTCTAGGCTGGGGGTGGAGTCCATGGGTGGAAATACCAGGGGAGGGGAGGTGATTTTTTTTTTTTACCAGAATCCCACTGTGACATCACAAGGAAAGCAAATTTGAAACAGAGCATTTTTCTCTGTGTTGTAAGACTTACTCAGACCACAAACAAAGGACTGGATGGGTTTATTTCACATTATTTCATTATTTGGGTCGGTAGACACTCAGGTCATCGAAATATATGTTCAAAAACACTGTACAAGTTGATTTTTCATAATATGTCCCCTTTAATATCCATATGTAAACCTTTAAAATATATATTTCTTACTGCATTGAACCTGCAGTCATCAAACATGATAAATGTTCTAAAACACAGCTGTACAAAAGGATCCAAGCCCGAATGGCTCAATTTTTTTCCGAGTTTGTGGGACAATAGAGTGTTATAATAATACTACCTTGGAACGAAGTGTGAAGTGCCCTCGCTGTGATGAACCGATTAGTCTGTTCTAAATTATTATTGAATGTTGGGGAAAGTAAAACGTCTTGTAATCATCTACAACGGAACAGAAAAGAAAAAAGGATAATAGTCTTTGTTAAAGGAATGAAGTAAGAGAGCCATTTGTATGAAGCTACAGAGCGGTGTTAAATCACCGTCTTTCTTAAAAAAATAAAAAATAAATCATGCTCTTTCAAATTTAAAAGAAAATCCAAGAGCTTTTTCAATCATTATTCAATGGATTTGTACCAGTGGAATTTACATCTAATTTTAAAAAGCTTTTGTTCATATTCAAACATCAATCACATCGTTTTATGTAACGTGACTTCATTCTCACAGGTCGATTGACGTTTGAATTGGTTTTCATTAATTTTTGTGTGATTATTCATTTACATATCATGGTCAAGGGTTCAGCATGAGCAATTCAATGTGTTATCAAAAGGTTTTTGTAAAACACTTTTTGAAAGTTGTTGCTGGTTATTAGACTTGCAGGCTCTCATTTTTACTATTAAACATAACTATGCTCCATAGCATAGGACAATAATTAATGTATATATATATATATATATATATATAATAAAATAAAATACCCAGATGGTTGTTGAAACTGTATCCACTACCTGTGTTTATTGACTACAACCAGTCTGTGTCAATAGGTAATTTCATTACATGACTAATAAAAATGAATCAATCAATTAAGGGGCTATAATCTGACAACCACTAACCTGATGCACCACAGAGCCCACTTAAATTAACTAACCACCACCCACCGATTCAACTCTGCACTTTAGTACACACGCCTGCACGCGCACGCGCACGCACGCACGCACGCACGCACACACGCCAACACAGGGGCAAAACAACTCAGACAGGCAAATAGACCCAGGCCAACTTATAATGAAACTTTGCTAAGGCGAAATTAATAATGATGGCTCTGTTCAATTCTGTCACAAAAGAAACACAATGAACTACACACTTAATTGACCAGATAATTGATGCTGTCATTTGTTCAGTTCAATTCAATTCACTTTTCAGTCCTGCTGCTATTTCTTATTAAAGAGCCCATTTTATGCCCTTTTTGGGGTCCGTATATTTAATCTATGTACCTACTTTTGTACGTTCACAATAGCTAAAGTCTGAAAAAAGTCTCTGTTTTCATGTACTGCTCCTCCTTGCTCCCTCTACGCTCTGAGTCCGTCAGCTACGCTCTGTTGAGCCCACACTGTTAGACCCCACGTGGGCCAAGTCTGCTCTGATTAGTCTGCCGATCCGCTCTGTAGTTATTGGTCAGTTGCTCAGCACGGTCCTTAGAAATGTCCCGCCTCTTTTACCATATTGGGAATGCAGCCACTGGCTTCGTCCAAGGAGAGCATAAACATTAGCACCTTAGCACTACTGTGCTACCGCAGGCTACGGCATATCGTATGCATATCGGCATAATATGGGACCTTTAAGTGTGCTCAAAACAAATGAAGGCAACTTCTTTACATTTAAAATTTCTACCAATATTATTATTATTACTTGTTATTTGAGAGAACGAGTCTTTGCCCCGAGTGAAGGAGTTTAAGAATCTCGGGGACTTGTTAATAGGGGAGGGTAAGATGGACCATGAGATGGACAGGTGGAATGGTTCAAGCATCAGCAGCAATGCAGGCGTTGTGCTGGACCGTTGTGTTGAAGAGGAAACTGAGCCTGAAGGTAAAACTCTCTATTTACCGATCGATCTTTTTTCCGACCTTCACCTATGGTCGTGAGCTATGGGTACTGACCAAAAGATTAAGATTGTGAATACAAGCGGCTGAAATATGTTTCCTCTGGATGGTGGCTGTACTCAGCCAGAGAGGGTGAGGAGCTCAGACGTTCTGGGGGAGCTCGAAGTAGAGTCGTTACTCTTTCACGTCGAGATGGTTCTGGCACCTAGTTAGGATGCCTACTGGACGGTTTTCTGGGAACGCCCAACTGGGAGGAGACCACAGGGTAGACCCAGAGCTTGCTGGAAGGATTATATATCCCATCTGGCATTGGAACGCCTTGGAATCCCCCAGGAGGAACTGGAAAAAAGTTGCTGGAGAGAGGGAAGTCTAGTTTGACTGCCTGTTGCCACCGTGACGACCGCAGATAAGTGGAAGAAATGTGTTTTTCCTCCATGCAGCCCTTTTGTTGTTACAAATGAAATGTGAACCTTATGGACTCTGTAATGATAAAGCCAACACACTGATACTGATTGATTGTCCTGGAGATTTCTGCAGCATGCATACTCCAATCTAAATTGCACTCATCAAAGTATCACATCTCATTGGACATCATCTGGATTCTCAGTTGACATCAAACACACTTGTAGCAAAAACGCATTGATGTTAATGATGAAAGTATATATTTTGGCTGGTTGTGGACTAAGTGGCTTCCCAGCACACCAATCTGTATTATGCCTACTAAAGAGTCATCCATCTGAAGAAACCTAATTGTAGATTTCCAGAGAACCAGCTGTGTCCAGTAAATTGTGTCTGTGCCTCTGTCTGGTTGTGTATCCTCTAGGTTAGTATCCATCACACAGAACAGACATCTCATCTGTTCCAGTAGTCCTGGGCCTGGATAGTTCACTGCATGCGACAATACACATTATGTAATTACAAATCACTGCAACAACAACAAAAAATACTTTTTAACACACAGAGGGAGATTATTAATTTAGAATTAAGAGTGCAAAGTATGTATGCTAAAAGCATTATGGACCTTAGTAAAGTGTTTTAAGATGGATTTGGGTTCATTTTAATGGATGTTATAATAATATCCAGCCATACGTTCCCACTATTATAACTGAACATGGTTCTTTAGCAGTGTAATGTAAAACAGATCTAGGTCTATACACAGAGAGAAAACCAATTCAACCTGTACAGTCCCAGCTTATCACTTCCTCACCTCTGCTGCCCTCTTCCATCTGTTGAACCATCCTCCTGCACCATCTGTAACACACACGCCAGCCTCTTCACCCCTTACACACTCATCACATATATATGAGAATCCAGTGTGTTTTATTTTCATGTACAAAATGCTAGTTGATCTGTGACTGTAAAATGGGGATTTTCTTCTGGTTATCTATATATTGTTCATGGGTTTTAACTTATCTTACCCTTTTGATTTTAATTTTAATTTATTCTCCAATTTATCTCAGTGTTGCACAACCTTGCAATCATCTGCAACCCCTCTTACTGTCATGTCTCCATACACTCATCTACATGTAAGGGCTCTTATTGCCCATGGCAGCCTTTCTCTTTTCTTTCTACCTGTGTAACTTTGTAGCTTTAGTGAAGTCAATCATTGGGAGGATGTTTTATAGACTTGAAAAAAACTCAACATGCATTGACATTGGTTAGTGTGTGCGCCCCATGTATGGAGGCTGTGGTCCTCCAAGCAGGCGGCCCGGGCTGGAGTCAGCAAAAAGTTGACGTGCAATACTTGAATTAATAAAAAAAGTATGTTAAGATTAACAAAACTTATTTTTACCCGATTATGATGATTCTGAAGTGAAGTTGACAAGTCGGGCACCAACGAGTGCCAACGAGTGAAGAAACACAGAGACCACAGAGACTTCAGCAGGCGTTCATGTGCATTTTACAACTTGGAAACTAGTTTTTTTTTAATGTGTCCTACACCACATGAATGCACCATTGGTCTCTGTGTTTCTTCCCTCTTGTGTCAGCTCATTGTCTGTCTTCCCTGTTGTCCCTGTATCCCATGGTTGATTTTCCTCACGGCTCCTTGTGTTTTGTCACTTTTAATGGACTTTTTGCACTTTCTGGACTTTGAAAGTAAGTTTTTTGTTTCACCTTTTGGCCTTTGTGTAAAATAAATTATTTGTTTTCTGTTTGCACTAAGGTCCTCCATGACAAGAAAGCTTCTTTTTGCACTGATTGGTTCAACACATAACAAAAGTAGTTTGTTATCTTCAGTTGACAGCAGCCTTTAAGCAGCAGAGTGAATCTAATTTATTTTTCTCCATGCTGCAAACAACAACTATTAAAGCTGAAAAAGGCAAAAAAAACAACATCTCCTGCATGCCATGAAACTTTATCACAGAATAAGTGTTTTGAATGTTGCTTAATTAAAAATGAAACAATTGATAAAATTCTAACAACAATTCTAACACCAAGAAGGTGTGCAAGTTCAGCTTAATGCTGCATTTTTATTCTTTACTATATTTGAACGGCTTCATTGTGAATCAATTAGTAAAATTATTAGCACTTTTTTATTAAAAAATGGAGTAAATATTCATATCTGTGAACATTTCAAAAAGCTGGAAGTACTGCCAGTTTTCTCTCAGTTGACTATTTTACACGGCTTTTGGTACACACCTGCTGTGTGTGAGTGCTTCATAACAAATTGTCTTTACCTGTAGGTTTACTTTGCCCTAACTTTACGCTCAAAGGCACAGCTTATGGTTCTACATGAAAAACTTCATTGCATTAAGGACGTGACCTAAACATCATCATACATGTTGCATACTACAGTGACTGGTTCCAACCACACACACAGTTACTAAAGTAAAATTCAGTCTTTACAGTTTTCTTGTGTATATTAAAAATATTCTGAAATAACAGTGTACTTAAAAATCTGATCATCATCATGCACTTCCTTTACATGTATTAAAAAATAACTTTGCTTCAATCGAACCCTCATAGTGACCCCGACCCCCCCCCCCCCTCCTCAATACACACCCATTCATGCTCACAAGCATCCATCCCACTGTGCCACAATCAGTCTGCACCACCAATGGAGCAAAAAGCCAGAAAGACAAGATGTCACTCAACCCTGACCTCGCACCCCAGGGGGATCATGGGTTCATAACTGTTGTCAGGGCAACGCTGCAGGGTGTCTTTCAGGTGCCATTGGTGATGGAAAAGGAACCCTCCTTCCTCATCACCGTAGCACTGAATATGGATCGTTCCATGCGGTTACACTCCCCCTGCTCGGGGCGCCCTCTTTTTTACCAATCACGCCTGAGTGACAGAAACAGGTAGCAGATCGTTCATAGCAGAGTGAGGCGATCGACAAGTTCTCCATCCGTGGAAATATCTGCTCTTTCTCCTCCAATAATTTTGATCGACCTCACAAGGACCAGAGGGGCCAGGGATCCTTGGGCCCGGGGTCATGAGGCCTGGTCAGTCGTCCTTTTGTAGGATGACCACCGTGCTCTTGGAGATGTTTCTTTGTATTTTCTGTTGGCAGCAATAACATATGCATCCTCCTGCCTCTCTGTGTGCCAGCAAGCAAGACAGACAGCTTGGAGAATGAGGGCTGATAAACGGCCCATTAGACAGGTAATTGCCAGAGTATTCTTTAAATCTTAATTACATTACAAGTCAACAGTGATGCCATCTTGTGATAAGGAGACAGATGTTCAACAAATACAGATTTTACCATTTTCTGTTGTTTACAAAAATACTGTATATGTGTGTATTTACTGAATAAACAGAGTTAAATTAAGATGTGGAATAATGGGGCGAAGACATTTTACCTCCAAACTCTCCAGCACTGTTATCATTGTGATGAAGGGTTGCCATTTGTGATGAAGAGAAAACGCTGGCTCAACAAATAGCACTGCTCTGTGACCGAGGTTATGTTGACATGTGCTTGTAATTTTTTTGAGTTGTTTGTCTGCGGCTGTGGTTGGTCAGCCGCAGGCAGGGTGCATAACCTCTGCCCACAAGGAAAATGAATGACCTTCACTCAATACTATTTTTTAATTAGTTTTCACTAAAGGCTAAACATACATGTACAATTTTAAAAGCACAAGGTCAATATTATTCAGTAAAAATGTATAATCTGCGATAATGATGTAGATTTAAAACGTTCTACGTGTCTAAAGTTACTGATTGGTGACATGTTTGCAGTCTGGGGCGCTAAAACCAGCGCTCCAGGCCTCCGCTGACTCTCGTTATAAGTTGCACAAAAAAAAAGGTGTCCATGAACGCGCTACAAACCAACACCCAAAAGTAGGCAGCAGAGGGGCATGTCCCATGACATGAGACATGAAGAGCGAGTCATGCAGTGTCACTGGATCAGTGCATTGACTGTTTATTAAGGTCAGCCAGAGTAGCAGACCAGACTAGCATGACACATCAGCAGTTTTTGAGAGATTCTTAAACTCATAACTATTCACTGTTTAAATAAACTAAAACAAAAAAAAAGTTGGTGCAAGGAAAAAAAAAATTTGACAATTGACATCTGACAGGCTAGCCATTTGCAGAAGCCTGTCAGAACACATATTGAGAGGTAATGAACTAAATCAGCTCAATGCACTGGTTCTGCCACTGTAATTTACTTTTGTTCGAGTGGCTGAAATAGCTGCCCTGACAAAGGAACACATGGCAGCAGAGCAGTATAAAGGGTTCAAAGGTTGACCAGGCTGTCAACAATTTCACTGAAAAGATGAAACTAAACTGATGAGGAGCTCCAATCTTTCCCTTGGGACTCAAGCATATAATGCAGTGTGCAGTGTGCAGATAAGTCATGATGTACCAAAGAGTTTGTTTCAAACATGAGGAATGCATCTTCTTTCACTCAGAGTTGATTTTGCCAAACAGGAGCCAGTGCTTTCATTTTTCTGCATTCTGCCTTGAGTCATTTCACTGAAATTAGTGAAGTGAATAGAATCAAATAAAAGCCTTCATGTGAAAATGGAAACCTGTGATTGTTTGGAGAGTGGCTGCTTTATTTCAGAGTGCATACCTTACCCATTGGAGCACCCTGAGCGATGAAAGTGTGAAGTGGTGAAGCTCATCTTTATTTTGACAACTTCCCCTTCAGCGATAATGACATTAAGTGAAGTGAGTCAATCTAGCGTGTTTTTTATTTCCTGGTCACAACCTGCAGACGCTTCCTGATTTGCCTCACGCTGTAACAAAGAGCTTTTAAAGGTTGCTGAGGAAATTGATAGTGAAATTGATTGTAATTGATTGAACTCACAGAAAGGTTGAAGAACAACAAACCACTCAGTGTTCAAGTTTTCGCAACACAGAAACATGTCCAAGTATCAAGTTAGAAGACAGACCCAAAGGACATTTGCCTAGTCAACTCTGTAGATTCTTGCTGTCATTTACCTAATCCTGATGTTCACACTCCAATGGCGAGACTTGAGCGACGTGTAGACGGGTGATGAGAGGGCGGGAGACAAAGAGAGACCGGGGTTGTGATGGCTGTCTGCGGACAGTCCCAGGAGTGCTCGCAGTGCAGGGGATGGCTGTACCATGCTGGCCGGAAGCTAAAGCATGCCTGACAAGCCGCATCGGAGCCACTGACACATCTCTTGGTCTGAGCACTGACTGAAGTGGACACTACAGGACGCAACACAGCCAGAATCTCAAACACAGTCACCCAGGCAGGGCCATTTGAATGACATGACTAGTATTCTCCAAAGTGACACAAACATATTCAAAAAAATGAAGTCTGACTGTCTAAAACACACAGGAAAATAATAAAATGTAACTTAAAAATCATGTTTGGAGAAGGAGAAATAATGTTGCTTCATTAAATTCCCCCTCCAACATCACTCTGCTGGATTTTTTTTCTATGTTATGGAATATGAACAAATTATAATCAATCTTAGACATTAGCATAAGTCATACTTTTTTTTGTCACAACTCATATGTATTCCAGTGAAAAAGTACGTTTTATAAGCTAATTCAGCAGCTACACAAATTGAGTCTAGATTTAATAGATAGATGGAATTCTTTCCACCAATAAATCACCTGAACTTCACTGCAGTCTGCATTAGCTAAGGAAATATTTTACAAGTATCTGGAACATGAAAAATAATTTCACTTAACTTGAAGTCTCTACTACATTTTGAGCTAATTTGCTTCTCCGTATACTGCATAAAGTTTGCAGGTCTAATTCCACTTCTATCATTTCCTGTCTTTTAGATTTTTAGCAGACGTTGTCAGGATTTATCTGCAGGGTGCAGATTGCAACCAACTGTAAAAATCCCTCGACCTCCCCGTCTAACTCGAAGGCACAGCCAAAAATGGCCACAAAATTAACAAACAATGTGAAAGGCCCTCTCCTGAGCGAGTGGAAACATGATGTTGAATATGGATGACTCCACTCCGTCTGTATTTTTGAGTACTTCAGAGAGAAACATGATCATTAAAAGTAAAAGAAAACACAGGTCATAAAACACTGATGAAAACGTATTTTTGAAAATGATGTCCCATTCCTGCCAATGTATTCCCTTTAATCTTACACTCTGACGCTTTAAACGACAAGTTGCATTAAATGAAAATGCAAGAAATAGTTTGAAGTTGAATCATACTCACACGCTTGCAGGTGATGCCAGCTGGGTTTAATTATTCCATAACATTTTTTTTTAATCTAGCCCGTGGAGGTTGGACAGAAAGGTTAACATTTTCGTGAGGAACATTTCAAACTCCATATTTGAGAGAAACTTCCACATTTAATTGGGCTAATTCATGTGTCAGCGGGGGCAACTGCTGACTGAGATCGACCCAAACGTCTTTGCCTTCACTGTCAGAGAGTCTGTTCAGTTTGGTTCTGACAATACAACACCGGCCATGAGAGCACAATGAATAAATCAACCAGCAGGTTCCAAAAAGTTACAAATATGTCCCTCAGATTTGGTTTCTTATTGGTGAGATCAGTGCAAAATAAATAAAGATTATTACATATATTATTACATTAACATTTTATGATATTCCCCACTGGGCGACAGTAATTAAGAACCAACCCTGCCTCTTAACAAAGCCTTTACTATTGTGGGTAGATGATGATGATGATGATCATCATGTTACCCAAAGTAGTTCTACCATAATGACTTGTAGCAGTGGAATAACTGTCCACTCTTTCAACTCACCCATGCACATTTATATTAAACATAGAAGACAACGACTGTTGTAATTTATCATATTGGTTAATTTATGTGCAAATCAACTCAATGTTTATGCTAGGTAGGATATATTTATTATGAATTATTGTAAAAAAAATATATATATATATAAATGAATAAATAACATTCATTTCACAATCAATCAATCATCAATCAATCTTTATTTGTATAGTGCCAATTCATAACAAGTATTATCTGGAGACACTTTACAAAAAGCAGCTAAAAGACCTTACTCATTATTTTACAAAGACCCGGTGTTAATCCATCATGAGCGTAGCACTTAGCAAACAATTAGCAAAAGTTACAGTTACAACTTCTGTTACTGTACTTTGAACCTTTCCACTAAAGTATTCAACCACAGGTAGTGGTGGGACAATGTTTTATGACTTAGCATAAAACTGTTTTGTTTGCCATGTGCTCTCACATGCAGGCAGTTTCACTGTTAATTACTTAATCACCGTACGGTTCAGGTGATCCTTTGTCCCCTCAGCCATTAGGCTTTATAACACACAGGCCAATAGCAGCAGCTCATGACTGGAGCTGTGGGTGCAATGTCACTGCCTTTTCTCATTTCTCCTTTCTCTCCTTAACACCCTGGGAAGAACTATTTAACACTGCAGAGACTTTTCATATTTTAATTACCTGTAAATTGTATCTATGCAGTGTTAAATTATTCTTCACTCTGTTAGGAGTCTTCTTTTGTAAAAATTAACATTGTCCTATTCACTAACTGTTCAATGTTTTAACTCATATGGAGAGGGGATTCAAAAATCCATCCATCCCACCATTCACCCATCATCTGTCCATATATCCATCCATCTATTCATCCATCCATATATACATCTATCCATCCGTCATCCATTCATCCATCCATCCATCCATCTACCCACCCAGCCCTTTGAGACCTCTGATCCAACATTTCCGTCCTTCCTCTCCTTCCTCGTCTTCCTCATAACACTAAACAGATACAACTTTTCTACATGTCACACCTCTAAAACAAGAAATCAAGGTGACACATTTTACTGAAAAAGTTATGAGCATAACATTGTGAGGCTAAGGCCATTAAAAAATACTTTTTTATGTAGGTTTTTGTTTGCATGTTAAAAGTTCTTGTAAAAAGTCCTGTAAAAGTTTCAATGGGGCTCCTGAGAGCTGTGGTCGTGTTTTACAGGGGGGTGCCATCCACATATTTTCTTCTTGATCATATACTGTATCATACAAAGAAAACAAAAACAAAAACCCTGAAACACCATGACAAGTCTTTGAGAAAATCACTTTCAGCTTTATTCTTGCTTATTCAAGTTTCTTTTTTTAAATGTACCAGAGAAAGTTTGGTTTAACCTGCAGAGTGCAAATTGCTCTCACTCACTCTGCACCACTACTCTTCCACCTGGTGTCCCTGTGCTTCAATCTCTGGAAACATCTTTCTGAGATGGGCTTGCGCTGGGAGATTCATTTGTGCCTGGAATTGCACACATCACCGGAATATTGAATCTAACCAAGCCCGACTGCAGTAAAAGGACATTTGGACTGGGTGAAATTGGATATTCTAGTAGTTCAATAAGTTTGAGACTGGGACTGAATGGAGGCAAAAGGCAATTATTCATGTTCAACAGTAAAGTTGGCCAAAGTCTGAAGTGCTTTTAAATAAAACAAACCCAGCATAATGGTCTCATAACGGCCATCAGAAGAGCTGATGAAGCCTCTTGGACGAGCGGTGAAGAATAAACATGTTCACCTGGGTTTGACTTAGTGTTTCCATAATCCTATGACCAGGGTGATTGGGGATATTAGACATTATTGCTCTCCCACTATTTTCCTACTGGGGCCTGAATACTTCCTCCCATGGGTGCTGATGAGCTCTCCTCAGCAGCATTTCTAAATACAGAAACTGTTTGCTAGGAAAGGTCAACGCTGTTAATTATACACCTCATAAGGATGAATGTCCCTGTGAGATTGGAGATGGCGCTTATAAACCGTCTCCAAGCGGAAGAGGTTTGAATCTTTAATGTGCCATTATTGTTCTGTGAAGCATGTTGTCTGAAACATAACTTTCTAACACGATCATTTGCAGCCTAAGCAAGGAGAAATTTCAAGTCCATTAAGCGTCAAAGTATGAGCCGTGTAGACACTGGCCCTTTAAGAGAAACGAGAACGTGAACAGTCATTTTGCCCACATTTCACAGTCTTTTTCCCTTTGTTTAAATTGCATTTGTTTAATAGACTTAAATAATTCAAGCTTTAAATTTGGCTTCATATCTCTGACAGCCAGGCCAATTATAATTACAGCTTACATATTTTATTGTGATTACAAATTCAAGCGAGAGAAAGGGGGGTGGGGCAGGAACATTTTTTACAAGTATCAGAGATGATTCGCAGTCTGTCTGTAAAGACTCTTATTTACATCTTGTTTTTGCTAATCACTTGACGACCACCACATAAGGCTGCTTTTTTTTTGGGGGGGGGGGAGAAAAACACCTATCATATTTCTAATGAGGGTCTAGATCATTAGCATTACTGAAAAGAGCAAATTCACTTTGATGAGATATTTAAAAAGTCCTGATTGTGATCAATTTGCAGAAGATTGGCTCTCTTTTTCCAAATGCTGGATTGCACTGGCATCATGTCTGGAGTTGTCTGCAGTTCTGACACGTAATGACGGCTGATTTATGGGGGATGCATCAGAATAATAGCCAGAGATTTGGCCCCATTTTTTCCAGCATGTTACGCAAGCACATAATGCAATCTATATGATTTAATGGAACGCAAGATAAAACAGTGAATCAAAAAGATGCATTGCTCTGAGCGCTAATGGAATATGTAAGTGAATCCTGAAATGTCGAACAGTATCTTTAGTGCACTTACCAGGAGCTGAGTGTGCTGGCTGATATTATTTGTTTGCTCTTAGAGTGATCTGAGGCTGCGCTGCTGTGCTACTGGGATGCAGCTTGATGGACGCTGAGAGGTGCTTGGCTGTGGCCTACTATAGTGGCTGATCTGTCTGGGATCAATAGCAGCTAATTACAGCCCACATTGATCCAGAAGGCTCGCTAATTTAGAGCCCGGCTCGGGTCCTCCCCATGCAGAGCTAGTGAAGCAGCTCCAATCCCAGCCCTCTGGCCCTGCAACATCTCACTCAGCAGCTCATTATCTCCCAGGAACAAATCTCAGGATCAGTTTCAATACTGAGACACCGGATACCTTTATGGGACATTATAAATCCTCAGATGTGATCTTCCTATCTTCTACTTTATCTACCCTTTCTAAACTTTTGATGAAAGGCACTAAGCAGGTATAAGATGTACAGGAATCCATCATTTTTTAGCATCAAGGGTTACCATTATTTAACAAGTCTAAGCTTAAAACACTGCCCCAGCATCTGACACAGCCAGGGGGCTCTCAATCAAAACGATAACAAAAGATGACGTCGAGGCTAGCGGGGAATCATGGGAGTTCTCTCTGCTAGTCCCCTCCCCCCGGTGAAAACGAACTCTGCGTTGACGTAGTAAAGACGAACGGGCGAAACCGACACAAGGAAGAGAATATGTTTACCGACAATGTATCCAAATATAATTTACATGATTTTTTTTATCACAGCAGCACATACATCAACAGTACGGCAGATTTTAGTAGCAGCTCCCGACTGCTTTCTCATGCAGCAGTCTTTGACGTAACATCCAGTGTTTCCACGGCAACGATAAATTTTCCGTTACAACTATACAATTACAGATTTCTCTGGCTTTGATAACTTTTGGAAATATTTGAGGTAATGTAAGTACTCAACAAAAAATATTTACTATAACATGGGTTTAGTCAACTTTTAAATTAATTATATATTTGAATAATTGAATGTAAACATTGTCATACAATTCTACGTACTATACCTTTAACAAACAAGAGGATGTGTGTTTTTTTCTAGAAAAATCCAGTGAATTTCTCAATCCCTTGTTTTTATTGATTTGTTTCAGGCATGGGTGCAAACTTTGACTTCCTTACATCATCAGGGCAAATGCTATACAAAGCAAACAAAGGTGTCCATGTCCTGAATCTGTACATTTCTAGCTTTCTTATACAGTGAAAACAAAACCAATGTGAAACCCCTTTGCAGCAGCTTCTTGTTAGCCTATTAACTTGACCTCATGTTCTCATTCTGTCCCTCTTTGGATACATGTACTGTCTGTTAAATGGTCTCCTTTCAGAGAAAATTTCTAATAAAGGAAGATTTTATTTGCAATCAGCCCTGAAAGCCCTTTTGAAGCAAATGTGTTGATCTAAGAGTACGGGTGAGAGCTTGAATACAGACTCTTACCGTTCTACTGTATCAAACCAGATTTCACATTTCAATCTGATTATACGGCAGACTAACGTTTAATTTGGCGCTTGTCATTGAAACTCTCTGGATAAAGGTTCAGAGATAAAACGTCCTTTTGGCCTCCTGTTGGAGTCAGAATGTGTTGTGGCATGTGTTTCACAGAGATCAAGGCTACAATCTTTTCATCCGCTGCCCTCCCGCACGCTTTGATCTGACATGTGGATGTGGCACCTTCTGTTCTTTCCTAGCTGTGTCATCACACAAAATCTCAAATCTGTGCTGCAACTGTCTTCAAGATGTTTGTTGTAACTTGGTTTCAGTCTTTTTTTTTTTTTTTTTTTGCAAAAGATTCCCTGAGGTCCTATCCCTACCTGTGGATAACAAAGACAGGGAGAGCAAAATATTGGTGAATACCAGAGCTCACAGACTCAGCTGACACACAGGGCAGACAGGAGCAGTCTTACCATGTTAAACACATCCGTCCTTCAGTGTGTAACCTCTGCTTTACAATTGCATTCAGCCCAGACTAAGCCCTGTTTTTACCATTCTATCTCAGCACTTTCAACACTATTCAGCTCCACAAGATTGCCTAGCTCTGCAGCTATTATAGCACATCGCCGCTCTTCCAGATTGAACGTTTTCACTCACACACCTATCCCTTTCCTCTCCTGTTTTTCATCCGTCTCACCCCATTTCCGTTGCGTGCTCCAATTGCCGGATCACCCCAGGCTCTCCTAAAAAGTCCACAGTCACTGCAGCTGAATGCAGCCGAGGGGGAGCTGGGGGTGTAATTGCTTTTTGTACTGTGCTGTGGTCATTTAATAGCACTGGTAAGCAAATGCATGCACACAGACACAGAATTTAAAGCATGTGAACAAGCCCATTTACCCCTCTCGGGTACACACTCTGAGAGCATCACAGGTCTCCACACAAAGACCATTACAGAGAAAGGTTTTCTCGTTATTTTGGTAAAAGTTTGAGGGTCTCTCACCCTGCTGTGCTGGTGGATGCCAAAGTGCAAATCTGTGCTAATAGCATGTGATGGATGGACAAGGCAAAACCTTTGTGATTCCTTGTGGAGTTTTCAGCCGCATTTTACTTTAAATGGTGCTTGTAAAGAGTCTTCAGGAGCCTGACACTATGAAAATTGGAGTTGAAAAGTGAGAGAAACCACATTTGTGTTTCCTTTGATTTAGATTTAGTTACAAAATTCAAACAGACCCAATGCTAGCATTTCTTATTTTGGTTACAGCCTGCAGAGTTCCAATTAATGAGGAAAGTAAATAAAAGGAGCTTGGATTATTCTCATCTCAAGAGAATAGGTGTAAGAAAGAGGTCAAATGATTCTTGCTTAATCCTCCCAATGTGCGCAGCGAGGGACAATAAGGAAGTTTCAAAGGAACCTCTTCCGAATAGAACAGCTTTGTGAAGACAGCATGCTTACACCAGTAAAAAAAAAAAAAAACATGCAGACAAAGGGCACATAATCATTGAGGACTTCATTCTAATGCAATTGAAATGCATCAATTTTAATTCTATTCTATTCTATTCTGTACGCCTGAAGAACTATTCTGTGTTATGAGGAGGGAAGCTTTAAGATATATATCACTTTTAAAACATTGCCATCATATTGCTTAAACACTACAGGCCCAATCCCGCACCTTGCACAGGTGTCTTTCCTATTTTACTCCTGACCCAGTTCTCATTGTAACAACCAGCTCTCAAATTATTTAAATAGTAAATGAACTGACTCTCCTTTAAGCACTGAAGAGTTTGTTTCTTTTTAAAATGAGGTGTGGTCAGATGCAAAGCTGGAGCATTCCTATCATGAGGAAGAAGAATAAGACTGCACTCTAGACCATCTAAAACCAGGTCTAAGGCGGGGCAGTATGTTCCTGGTGTTAAGACATTTTAGACAGATGGGCACACATTGGCAAGTTCAGAACACACATCCACTGTGTTCTTGTTTCACACAGGATGCAACGCACCTACTCCACAGTGCATTTGCTGATACAATTCGAATGAGTTTTTAATGGGACAGAGGGCTGAGACACCAGATGCTTTCTGGTTTCTGTTGGTGTCCAAAAACTCCTCTGTGTGCACTCGCTCCAACGTGCGTTCTCTTTTATACATGCAGGAGCACACACTCAGTGGCTCTCATGCAACAGGGTTGGATTTATGATGAATCTTATTCACTTAGTCCAGAGATAGGACTACAGACTGTCCAGTCTACTACGCATGCAACAGAGAATATAGCCAATATAATTTTAGTCACCTAGGAATGAGCTTATTTGTGCGCATTCGGTCCCCTCCTGCTCTGCGCCCTACACTATGGCGACCGCAAGCGGCAACCTCCTGGTGTTGAAAAATTAATCCAAATCCTGCAGTTCATTAAGTGTCCACTTGAGACTGGCTGCAGAAGTACCGGAAGCCACATATACACCCATCCCAAAAAAAATGTTGTTACAGCAGAAATTAACATGTTTACAGCCTGTTTGAAAAAACGGTATCTCAGCGCCAGGCTTTTGCTCCGTCCGACGACGCACGCTACGCCTCCAGTTCTGAATCTGAATGGAACGTGAGTGCAGCAGCTGAGCGTAGCCATGAGCAGCTGTACACACATCATGGGAGAACTACATACAAGAATAAAGAGAAATACAACATGTCACTTTGTCTTTCTGAGGTTGATTTGTTGTTCATTTTGGTGCTTGTTTAACGTAATGTTGATGAAGTGATGGACAATACAATCGTGAGTCCGTATATTGAGTTTTATTTTGAAATTGACCAGCTGCTCTGTGTGTTTCCTTATCTGACTTTCTGTCTGAGTTGTTATATTCTGTCCTGCTTGACAAGTGCCTGCAGCGTACTCCATCATAAAAAGACTCACTGTGTTTTTGAAACGGAGCAGAGTGGACCGCGGCGCTCGCTTTGGTAACACAATTGTTCACTAGAGTGGCAGCGAACTACGGCGCAATGCGTGGCACTGACAGACCGCGGCGTGCACAGAGTATGTGAAAATTGGGGGTTAAAACCCGCCTCAGCTCCAGCTCTGAGACAAGATTAGGGTGAGACAGGATTTCCAGCATGACGACTACCATCTATGGGATTCCAAAACCCCCAGCAGTAACAGATGGGTGATGTCACATCCTATCTGAAAGCCCCTTAATGAGCTAAATCTAGCATAAAGCAACTTTGAACTGTGAGCTAGACCGCACACCTTACACTGTCTAGGGCCCAATCTGTTTCCAAGTACAGTTAAAAACACACAGAGTTCTAGATATCTAAATAATGTTCTGAAATTAATTTGATGGAAATCTTCAAACAATTGAATTTTTGTTGTGTTGTGATTTTTTTTTCAATGTGTGTGTGTGTGTGTGTGTGTGTGTGTGTGTGTGTGTGTGTGTGTGTGTGTGTGTGTGGATATGTGTGAAGTTTTCAGTTATGCGTGTATGTGAGTTCATTCGTTTATCTGGTAGGAGGTTTCACCAGTGTTACTGTTGAGATGAGAGCGTTGAGAGATTGTTTGAATTTTTGTCCCTGAGGGCGCTTCAAAAGAATCCGCTCCATAATGTGACGTCCTTTGTTTCTAAAACCGTTAACTGCATTAAGTTAGCAAACAATGGGAGGCATTGTTTGCTGTGAAATCATTCAGGAGAAAATTATTATGGTTATGTTTGTGCTTTATGTTTGTCTTTGGATTCCTTGTCATGACTTTGATAGAAAAAATAAGAATAAACAATAATAAATGTTGATACAGGAAAATAAATATTGAAGCAGTGCCTTCAGTACATTTACTCATGTACAGGTAAGTCTGATTAGTAGGTTTGAGTGTTTACTTCTACAACTACAACTATTCTAAGTCCAATCCCATTTTGATGATTCTTTCAAAAAAGACAAATTGAAATATATTTACTCCAGGATATTCAATATGACTGACAGAAGTAAGACATATTTACCTTAGTTAAAAAACAAAAACGTTGAAATTGGAGTTACATTTCAGTTTCCTCTTGGCACATGGTTTTGACATTTTTGGTGCTTAAAGGTTTGATAAGTTTGTTAGTTGTTTTCGTAAGGCTGTTAAGTTAACAGCCTTACAAAAACACCCATCCCTAACCCCACATAATCCGCACCAGGCTTTTGCTCCGTCGGACGGCGCGCCCATGAGCAGCTGTACACACATCAGATGAGAACAGCAAGATCACGCGAGATTAAAGAGAAAGATGTACAAACAAGTCACTTTGTTTTTCTGTGGTGGATTTGTTGTTCATTCGGTGACTGTTTTGACGTTATATTGATAAAATGATGAAAAATACTATCGCGAGTCTGTATTTTGTGTTTTATTTTGGAATTGACCAGACACACTGTGTGTTTCCATGTCTGACTTCCTGTCCGGGTTGTTACATTCTGTCTAGCTTGACACAAACCTGCAGCGTACTCCATCGAAAATAGACTTTCAGCGTATTTGAAATGGAGCAGAGCGTAGTGGCATTGGCGGCACGCTCCAGAGATGGACCACTGCGCTTTCTGTGGAAACACAATCATTGACTTGATAGCAAACAATATGTCAAAGTCTAGAGGGCCTTCTTCCTCAGTGTTCGTTAGCCTTCAAATGGGAAAGCTGGAGTAAAGTGCACAAATGGAACCCGTACCACCAGAAACCTGGTTAGCTAAATTTTATCTGAACAAAGTCAGGATTTTTTTCAGCACTGACAAAACAGATAGATAGCAAATCTCAAGAAAATTTGGGCTAAAATTTACAAAAAGGGTAGTGGATAAGAACCTAAAAATCCCACCCCAAAGAAAGAAGCTGGTTCGCCAGAGCTAAGGTATGTCCAAGCTGTGTTACACCAAAGTTGGATAAAAATTATTGATTCTTTCCAAATGAAGAGTGAGTTTAACCAACAACATTGCATCAGAAAAGGTTCGGAAGACCTTGTGACTCATTTGTTTGTGGTACAAACATTTTTAAAGCCAGGTCTTATCAAACAGGATGAATAAATATCCACGCTAATGCACCTGTCCATACTGTGAGTGCTTAAGGATTCCTTAACCAATGCTTCCGTCCAAAGCAGGTTAGATATTTTCAACAGCTTGAAAGCATGCTATGTAAGGCCGGTAAACAATGTTTCCATCACATTATCAGACAATTTTTAATTCCGGTGCTCCTCAAGTTCTGTTTTTATCATCATACTTCTTATAGAAAACATCTCCTTCCACGGACAGGGACGCTATTTGCCCTAGACGCCACTTCAGCGGGCGGAGCTCAGGACAATGCAGGTTATTTCCATATGAAAAGACGGGGACAGAGAGGATGAAGGAGGAGGTACAAAGTGCTGTGCCCCTTATCTGTGTTACCATGGCGATCAATTGTGCTGCCCCCTCCAGGACTCTAATTGGCTGAAGGGGGTTCCATTTGGCCCATAAGTGTCCCACTCATGGGCTCTTGTTGCATGTTCCATCAAGCCACTTCACTGTCCTATTCACATGAAACATGGAGATCTTGGATGGATTGATGAAAAACTTTGAGTCGAACTTCATTCTTTTTGTCATACACTGACACACTGTGTCTTTTAAGTTTACTTTTCGCACAAAAGGAACTGGTTACCAAAGACGAACACAGAAAGTACAAGCCGTGCATAAAGTCAATCAAGAGTTTTTATGAGGAACAGGTCAGCGATACAAAAGGCAATGAGATAAAATATTTGATGATACAATCGTTCCTTTTCTCTCCCCTTTTTTATTTACACCTTCCACACACCCTCACATTGCTTTTCAAATTATATTCACAAAAGGTTATTTCACCAAATCCGCTCACATAGCCCTTTCTGTTATCAAGATGAACTACTGATGTGCCTCAGTGCAGAAGACAAATGTGCAAAGTCAGACAGCACTCTGCCCGTCTCCAAAAAGAATGCCCTCAGTCAGACGGATGTGCTTATCTCTGATGTATTCTCACCAAGTTCAGTGCTGACAAAGAAGTGAAACTCTAAACCCCCAGTTTTGCTTGACACATGTCAAAACAGAACTGAGAAACTGTGAAAATGTTGACTAGACTCCTGCTGTAACACCTTTTATCATATCAAAACCAGAAGTGAGAAAAATCAGTGTCACTGTGTTCTAATTTTACCCACTTTTTGTTTTTGGTATTTTGCCTTTTCTTGTCCTTCAGGGTAATGTTTGCAGTCTTATATATGCAGTCAGCCGGTTTGTGTGTGGCGGTTATCTACATATAATAACCAGGGGAAGGAAAAAGTACAAATGATTGTACTCAGGTAAAAGTACAATTAAAATTACGGGTAAAAAAATCTACTCAAATAAAAGTACAAAGTACAAATTCACATAGACGCACTGTGAAAGCACAGACAGTAAAATCCACCGCCAGAGGGCAGTCAATCAAAACAATAACAAAAGATGACGTCGAGGGTTAGGGAATCATGGGAGTTCTCTCTGCACCCCTCCTTGTGGCACAGCCTTAGTTCCCAGAAGACTGCAACAATACAAAGGCAGGACAAGGTGCTACTGTTGATCAAATCAAAACAAATCATCCTGTTAGATTGTACCTTCTCATGAAGATTACCTGGAGGAGACCAGCATGAGGAAGAAAGCAAAGACTGACTGTGAGTACTGAGATGGTATCCTGGGATGTTCTACCCCATTTAGAGGAAATGACAAGGCTTTAAAGGCCGTTGACTAAGACTACAAGTATGGAAGAATAAGATGAAGCAGATAACGGGTCTTCAAGCTGACCAACGAGGTAGCCAAAATGGTTTTAATGTGGTTTTGGATGAAGACTGGGGAGTCAATGGGTGAGTTAGTAATACCTGGACACAAGCCAGGAATGTATGACCTTGAAAGGCTGACTGTTAAAATATCTATAAAACTTAATGACTTAAAACATTATCAATGATGATAAGTGCATATGTTTTACAAGCTATTCTCAAACAGCGCCATATCTTCCCCTTTCCCCTTTTTTTTCCAAGATGGCGATATTTGTGCCACTGCTTCTTTGTAATACAGTGTTTGCACTATTGATTAAAACCTTTATGTAGCAATACAAAATAAAGTAATACATGTTTGTATATGTGTGTCAATGTTACAGTAATGGTTGAACATGCTAATTTCTAAAGGATCTTTAATCATCCTCAACACTTTTGTTAAAAAGAAGAACTCATTGTTCATCGATTGTGACAGTGATGGTCTTCATTTCCTTAGAGGGTTTGTTTGCTTATAGTGAAAACCCTCAAACACTGAAGGCCATCATGAGCTTCATAAACTGGACTAAAATACATAAATGTACATTAGTCAGTTGGTTCTAAAAAAAACAAATTATCAATAGAGCTACACCCTGACTGCCAATTTCTGTTTTTCAAAAGTCTGTTTTTTCTCCATCAGACGGTGCGCGTCCTGCCCCACTGGGTCTGTTTCTGGAGCGTAGCAAAGCCATGAGCAACTGTATACATATCACAGGAACATATCTTACATAGTACATGCAAACATGTTGCTTTGTTTATCTGAGGTTGATTTGTTGTTCAATCGCAAGTGCGTATATTGAGTTATATATATATATATATATATATATATATATATATGTATATATGTATATATATATATGGCAAGCAGTTCAGGAAATTAATATATTGAATGAAACTTTGAATATATTGAATGAAACTTTGAATATATTGAATGAAGTCTGAATATATTGAATGAAACTTTGAATATATTGAATGAAGTCTGAATGTATTGAATGAAACTTTGAATATATTGAATGAAACTTTGAATATATTGAATGAAGTCTGAATATATTGAATGAAACTGAATATCTTGAATGAAACTTTGAATATATTGAATGAAACTTTGAATATATGGAATGAAGTCTGAATATCTTGAATGAAACTTTGAATATATTGAATGAAGTCTGAATATATTGAATGAAACTTTGAATATATGGAATGAAGTCTGAATATATTGAATTAAACTTTGAATATATTGAATGAAGTCTGAATATATTGAATGAAACTGAATATCTTGAATGAAACTTTGAATATATTGAATGAAACTTTGAATATATTGAATGAAACTTTGAATATATTGAATGAAGTCTGAATATATTGAATGAAACTGAATATCTTGAATGAAACTTTGAATATATTGAATGAAGTCTGAATATATTGAATGAAACTTTGAATATACTGAATGAAGTCTGAATATATTGAATGAAACTTTGAATATATTGAATGAAGTCTGAATATATTGAATGAAACTTTGAATATATTGAATGAAGTCTGAATATATTGAATGAAACTTTGAATATATTGAATGAAACTTTGAATATATGGAATGAAAATTTGAATATATTGAATGAAACTTTGAATATATGGAATGAAACTTTGAATATATTGAATGGAAGTCTGTAGTGTTATTTCAGCTAACAACTCAGAGACTACTCATAAGCAGTAAAAGTGTTTCAATCATTGAACTATGATCTTCAAGGTGATGCATTCTACATTCCATATTATTCATATCATTTTGAATACGACCAGAAACTTTTCAAAAAAGTTTTGACATTCAAGAAAATACTGGTATATTTTAGCTGATGTCATTTTGCAAAACCAACATATTCAGCAGGGTGTCTTTTTGAAGACAACAATGAAACTGGTGGATTTGGAGAATTGAAATCAGCTTCAATTCCATATATTCAGACTTCATTCAATATATTCAGACTTCATTCCATATATTCAAAGTTTCATTCAATATATTCAAGTTTTCATTCCATATATTCAAGTTTTCATTCCATATATTCAAAGTTTCATTCAATATATTCAAAGTTTCATTCCATATATTCAAGTTATCATTGAATATATTCAAAGTTCCATTCAATATATATTCAGACTTAATTTAATATATTCAAAGTTTCATTCAATATATTCAAGTTTTCATTCCATATATTCAAAGTTTCATTCAATATATTCAAAGTTTCATTCAATATATTCAAAGTTTCATTCCATATATTCAAGTTTTCATTCAATATATTCAGAGTTTCATTCAATATATTCAGAGTTTCATTCAATATATTCAAAGTTTCATTCAATATATTCAGAGTTTCATTCAATATATTCAAAGTTTCATTCAATATATTCAACGTTTCATTCAATATATTCAAAGTTTCATTCCATATATTCAAAGTTTCATTCAATATATTCAAATTTTCATTCCATATATTCAAAGTTTCATTCCATATATTCAAAGTTTCATTCAATATATTCAGACTTCATTCAATATATTCAAAGTTTCATTCAATATATTCAGACTTCATTCAATATATTCAAAGTTTCATTCAATATATTCAGACTTCATTCAATATATTCAAAGTTTCATTCAATATATTCAGACTTCATTCAATATATTCAAAGTTTCATTCAATATATTCAAAGTTTCATTCAATATATTCAAAGTTTCATTCAAGATATTCAGTTTCATTCAATATATTCAGACTTCATTCAATATATTCAAAGTTTCATTCAATATATTCAAAGTTTCATTCAATATATTCAAAGTTTCATTCAAGATATTCAGTTTCATTCAATATATTCAAAGTTTCATTCAATATATTCAAGTTTTCATTCAATATATTCAGACTTTGTTCAATATATTCAGAGTTACATTCAATATATTCAAAGTTTCATTCAATATATTCAGAGTTTCATTCAATATATTCAAAGTTTCATTCAATATATTAATTTCCTGAACGGCTTGCCATATATATATATATAAATATATATATATTTGAAACTGACCAGACACTGTGCATTTTCTTTTCTGACTTCCTGTCAGGCTCAATCTATTCCGTCCAGCTTTACACATGCTTGTAGTTGGTTCGTTGGAAAAATAGACTTGCTGTGAATTTCAAACCAAGCAAAGCGTAGTGGCACTGCTGGCAAGCTCTGAAGACGGACGGCGGTGCTTGCTGTGGAAGCAGGGGCATTGAGAACAATGCCGTAGTGGGGACGGACCAAGGCACCACAGACTATGTGGAAGTTGTCAGCGATACCGCATTACACTGAAGTTTGAACACTTAAGAAGGCTTTAGAAAGCAGTCAGCTTGGTGTACAGACCTGCCAATGGTCCCACACTCCTGCTTGATCAAAAGAGATTCCCTAAAAATAATCAACATTTAGTCTTACTGTCAAAGAAGAAGAAGAACATCTTGATAAAAAAAAAGGAAGTGAAATGTAGAAAAAGCTTGTATATCACTTTCTCTCCCCCTCTGTTGTTGTAGTGCAGTCAAACCTTAAAGCTGTGGATTCAGTCTGACACCTAGGTGACAGGTGCAGGTTTGAAGTGTTTTTGGAAAACACACATTAAACACGGCGTACTTTGAAAATAGCGAGCACAAACTGATCACTCATATGCTAAAAAATGATGTTCCAGACAGATGAGTCTCCTCCGGCACTGAAGCAGTCTGATCTGCCTATCTAACTACCAGACTCTGTGACCTGAATACAGCTACAGCAAAAACTGTCAGCACTGACTCCTTTTCTGGGCTCATTTGCTAGGTGAACAGATGCACAAGGCCCTAAAGGAAAAACAATGAGATAATGTGATAGCTTCAGTTAGACTCAGTCTGACAAATACAATTGACCTTGTTGTAATGGTTCTGTTCAGAGGAGCTCCCCTGCTCAGTCAAACAGTGATGTCATGGTGAGTAGAAAAAAAAAAGGAAAAACCCTATAGTAGCATCCAAGGTAAAATGCTGATGTGTGTTATCGGCGATGTGACATGAGTCATAATTCAAACACCTGAGGAAATTCATGATATGGAGGGATTAATTGTGGATGAATCAGCTTCAGGAAAAAGGTATGCATTAGCAACACACAGTTTGAAGAAGCAGTTAGCAACAGCCAGAAGCAGATTTACATTTTTTTGGTAATGGTACAGTATTTCCTTTGATTTGCATGAAGGCCAGCGCAACGGAAACACAACCAGTAAACGTTCCTTGAAGTGGAGCAGGGATGCTTTCCTAACAAAGCTGAATGATGTGTGACTTCAGGAGAAAGTCAGAATATACTGCATACATTGAAGGTAAGTGACTCTTTAAAGATAAAGTATAGGCATTTTTGATTTTGTCAAATTTGCTGAAATTCTGTTAACATTCCAACAGCAAACAATAATATAGCACCTGAGACGGCTTACCTGCCTGTGTCCCTGACTACCTGTGCACAGTATTAACAGGTTAAATGTTTAGCATTAGCATTCTTCCTCTTGTTGTTTCTGCACCTACCCGAGCATAAAAAACCCACTCCATTTTGTGTCAAACATTAAAACTATCATGCTTACAGCTTTGAATCAGTTTTGTTCCTGTTCTTTTCTGAATCATGTTTTTTTCAGTCTACTTTAAAAAGTGAGATGGTGTCTTGAACCTGGATACATTAGCAGAGTTGAGAACTTTATTTTGAGAACGATACGTGTTATCCATATTTAGGCGCGTAGCTGACATGATTGACAGGTGGGCGTGTTGTAATGGTTTATCAAAAGGCTTAAAACCCGCCTCAGCTCCAGCTCTCAGCCTGTCGTTAGTTAGACTGAAAGTTAGACTGAGACAGGATTTCCTGCATGGCGGCTGCTGCTGATGGCTGACGTCACTCAGGCTTCATCCATTAATATTTACAGTCTATAAACACGATAAATTAGAAATTTAATTTTGAGTTGCTATTTAGATTAAATAATTTTTGAACATAAAAACTCAGGGGAGGGGGGTTCATTGCATTTAAAGAGACACACACACCAAAACGGAACGTTCTGAGAGAGCTGGTTTATTCAGGGTCACAAACCTCCTCTGGTGCTTGATTCATGTTATATTTTGAACACAGCACAGCTGTTTCATTTAGACCACAGGGGACTGTTTGAAAAGGTGGAAAAGGAGTATAATATGTCCTCTTTAAGCTGTGGTTTGTTCATTCATCATGAAGTATTTGTGTACACCATTTCCTAAGACATTTTAGAAAGTATGTTGCTATATTTTGAGTAAATGAGTAAATCTTAAAAGAAGACAATCTGAGTTTCACAATCCCCTGAACAACAACAAGGAAGAGAGTACAGATGGAGAAATTCTTAATCAAACGTCATTAAATATTCTAACATGCTTGTAACAGGACAACAGGTAAACTAAAATTAGCAGCTTGTTGTTATGGAAACAAGATGCATGTTCCACTTTTTTTTTTTACCCCTCACCAGAAAACCCTCCAGGCAGAGTGTTTCTTCACAAAGCGTGCTGCATATGATCAAAGCATTACTCTGAAGTTTATTTAAATCCTTCCTCAGTTTTGAGAGATGAACACGGCTACAGACAAATCAAATGGTAGACACTAACTAAACATATGCATCCCAATAGAGTTGAGTAAAACCAGATAGATATTTCATCTCAAACATACATAGTTTTTTTTTTTCATTATTATTTGACATGAAAAAAATGTCTTACCTTGTGAAAGTAGGGCACATACTCTATAGGCAGCTTTTTAACACAGTTCCATTTTTTTCCATGTCTGATCCTGTCAAGGAAAAAAAACACATTGAAGTGCACAAGGCTGAATTTAATAGCTTTTATACCTACGGAAAAGAGCTGTATAACAGTATTTAACAAGAATAAGAATGATGTGGGTTTATTTTTTTCTACTTAGCCACTGCACTGCTTTTTACTCTGCTTTACTGCGAGCTTCAATAAAAGGCATCTTCCAAGTGCACTTACGGATATTTCTCATCATAAACTCAGCAATGGGCAATAATTCACACAAATTCACTCCAAATGCTCTCAGCCAATGGAGTAAAGAAAGGTATTTTGCAAACAATTGGCCCCTTTCCTCCTACTGTTCCCTGGGTGGGGTGGGGTTGGAGGGGGTGGCTACAGTGACTGAGTGAGCTGTGACATTGTGCTAGCATCAGCAGGCTCTCGTGTAGCTGGGCTCCTTGGCACTCAGGAGTTAGCCAGGATTAATGAAGATGCCAGAGTCAGTCCTCGGCTCCTGGCTCTAATGGCACGACACACAACGCGAATGCAGTCAACACAAGATGCCATATGGCATTATTACCACAGGAACTTTCAGGGGGTGAGACCCTGGCATGAGCTCGAGAAAATGCACGTGGTACACATTTTACACACACACATGCACCGAATTATTAAAATCCCATTTGAGTGCATCCCTGGCTAGTTCAGTCGATCCCTTTGAAGGCCAATCCTCAGGTGACCATGAAGCATGAGTGATATACAGATCCACCCACAGAGGCCCCTTCCTCTCTATCTATCTCACATGTCATTGGCATTCTTAATGTCTCAGTCATGCCTGCATCCATAATGGCCCAATTACTGCCGATGGGGATCCCACTCCCTGTCTGACAATTACATCTGTTAGAGTTTGAGAGCGTTAATGCCTAAAAAATATCAATTAAGTTGATTGATCAGGATGTTAATATCCTATTAAACAGCAGTCTGGGGCTACAGAGCATTTCTGTTGATTGGGCTCAAATGAGAGAGACTCTCCAGGATGAGGCGACTGTAGTTTAGTGGGCCAGTTAGACTGCAGATCTAATGAACACAGAGATGGCCCACAGTTGCTTTTTTATTGCCAGATAAACCTGGACCAAGAACAACTTTGGGTAATTGCCACTGAAAGGCGGTTCACGGTGCAGTAGAAAAAAAAGCAAAATACACGGACAACCTTTTGGATGGCTCGGCCGGAAAACAGACAGATATCGATGTATTTCACAAAAAAAAGAGAAAGAGGAAGTGGCTGAAAAGTCTCACTCTTTAAACATTTTATTACACAATGTGGTATTTGACAAAGGATCCTTCATTGCAACTTCTTAAATCAACATTTATTTTTCATTAAACTCAGTGGCAGTCATAGTCGAGGTTCAGTACGGTGTGTTGATTCTCATTTACAGATCGCCTGGGTAAACTTTGACACTGTCCTCTTTGTTGGAGTGGTGAAGTTGTTTCAACAATGTCTTATCTCAAGGTGATGGTATTTGCTTTTTCTGGGCATTTGCTGATTTAACACAATGTTTAAAGAGCTCTACCGGTGAAGTCTGATATTTAAGCTATAAGCGGAGCAAGGGGGGGATATATTTTATTTCTTCATTCAGCCCCTGCTCAGCATATGAAGAGAATATCTGCTATTTAAGCACCCAGAGATGATTGGACCTATTTTCAATTGCAACACAGCTCCTTTTTCTAGCCGACTGATTGTTTGAAAACATAAAGGATCTCGGTGCATTGTTAAAGCGCACAGTGAAGCCTTGAATAGGGGGCAATTAAACTCCAAAGTGTAATTTCATACATTTGCAGTGTGTTACAAAATGTTTCCTCTTTTTATCGTCTTGTCGATGATCACCAGAGTGCTGCACTCATCCCTCCCTCTGCCACCCCCCCACACCCTCCCTCCACTCCCCCACTCCCCTCCTTCACAGCTCCCATTTTTGAAAGGTTTCTAGCCGGTCTCATTCTTCCCCTGGCACGGCATCACACACTCATTTCATTTCTCATTTACAGACTGATAATCAGAATGTCATTACAGTGTCCACACTGGGCCGCTGGAGGGGTAATTGAGCAGCATAAAAGGCATTTGAAAGAGGGATGAATAATATAAGTGGAGAGGGGGGTGAGTGGCGAGCTGGACCCAGGCCTGCACTCTCAGGTGTCTGGCTGCTATCGGGTGGCATCCGCCTTGGCATTATGGTTAACCATGTCTACGTCAACCTCATTTTTCACCCAGAGCACATTAGAGGCTGAGCAGGCATCAGCGCTCATTAAGAAGAAAGGGAGGAAATCAATAGGAGAGTTTCAGAAGGTCAAACGCGGGCATCAACAATCACTTTACATCATGCAAACGTGGTAGATTCAGATGCTAAAATAGTGGAAGATTTGTCCTTGATTTTGGTGTCTTTATGACTGGAATGAATCCTCCCAGCGGGAATCTGCACACAGAGCACGTCCACCCAGGTAGAGGTTAAGCCGCTGTCTCCCTGGGATGCTAAAAAGACTTTATTTCTCATAAAGACTCTGTCTGTGCTGTCTTTATTTTTTCCCTGCAACCTGCCTGATTAATTAATCTCTTGGCAGCTTTAAACTCTTGTTTTCCATGTTATGTCACAAACGATAAACTTTATATCAGCCTTCTAAAAAACAAAATTACACATGACTCCTTTCAGTCGCAGGGACACAGATAACAACAGCTGCATCTGTATAACAATCTAATGTTATTTATCCGGTCGCTTGTGGCCCCTCCCTGCTCGCATCCAACCCTGACTGTGGTGTGGCAGCACTGGCACGGCTCCAGCCACCGTTTGGCCGCGGTGGTACATTTCCATCTCATTCATCACATAAAGACAGATAATCAGAAAGTCATTACAGTGGCTTGACACCAGTGCTTGCCCCAGGAAGACAGAGTAATTGAGCACCACAGAAGGGAAGAGAGCAGACTGAGCCAAGGCCGTGCGGTAATGAATGTGAGACTTTGACATAAGAGGAGGGGAAGAGGATCCCCACGCACTGAGACATGGACGGACAGAAAGCCAGGACAACGGGGGAGGTAGGATGACCTATATGTGGAGGTAGTTGGACAAAGAGAACAAGGTGTGTGTGTGTGGGGGGGGGGGAGTAAGAGAGGTAGAAAGACAAATGCTGCCATGACTTCCAGGTAATTGAAACAATACAAACTCTGTCAGGGACGAGAAACCACAAAAAAGAGGAAGATTTGACTGGTCCTGTCTGGTCCCAAAAGTATCAGTGGGTGTGCGTCTGAGAAATGCCACACTTCCTGTTTAAATACATTTTTAGTTGACAAATGACACAGCTGTTCTGAGAACAACACATAATTTATGCAAAGTTACTCTTTATCGAGCGAGCATCAATTGAGTGCATTTAATAAGTCGAAAAATGAAGCTTTTCATCACGCAGTGCTAAAGCGAGTGTCAGCGCGAACTGAACATCATTTGTAGAAATTAGCTTTTAAAAAATAAACACTGAGTTTGACATAATATCACAACATAACCCAGAAGACCAAATCTGACCTTTTTTATTTCAGGAACACCAAACGATGGCATTAATGAACACTGCACAGTCACATCCATAGTCTTTAGGCATAATAACATTCAGGCCTCGACGCTGCTGACCCTCACATCAAGCACTGCTGTAGTGCATTGAAAATCACATAATTTCATAGAAAGGCATTAATCACATGAGGATAGCAGATGAAAAGCACCATTATGCACATATGACCATCACTGAATAACGGGTACAAAGATGTAAAGATGGGAAGTCGAGCAACATGATAAACGTAACAAATTCCACCTTGAATTACATTCCATCCGAGTTGTTTTATTCTGAATAAAGCCGACACCTGAATAACTTTCCTGACTTTAAAGATAGTGTGATATCCATCCCCTGTTATAATACATTACAGCTGCATTATAAATCATCATAATGTCGAAGTTCTGCTCGGCACAAAGAAACAAGACACCACCAAACACCTAATGGACGCAGCTCTGAAAGGAACATGTCCATTTTTAAAGGTGTTTTAAGGCGCCTATAAAGTTACATTGCTGCTCAATTACAGTTCCTGGTTTGTGAAGCTACTGACACCAAATCAGTATGTGATTTACGCTGGTGACTCCAGGTGACTGCAATGAATATGCTCGCAGAATGGGAAAACCAGTAAAAGTGTGAGCAGGAGTGAATACAGCAGCTCTGTCGGACCTGTTTGTTCTGTCAGACTTTAGGTGCTGGCTGGTTTATCGTTGCCTGTAGGTGCCAGGACGATTTCTGGGTTGGTGACTTTCCAACGTCTTTCTAAAAGTAGCTTGTTTTTTTTTAATTCCTCAGTTTCCTCTCACAGCAGAACATTATACTACCAGCAGTTTCTCCTCCATCCATCAATAACTCAAGTTGGAAATGACTCTCTGTTGACTACAGCCATTGTCTTTGATTTTTTTTTAATTCTTTATTTTAGATCTTGGACAGCAACAATATTACAGAGCATTGCCACAGAAAAACAACTGAGTTTATTTTGCAGTCCTCAGCTTTTAAAAATTAAATATATAGAACTAAATAAATTGAAAAATATCAGAAAAATAATGAGAGAGAGAGAATGAATAGGCAAATAAGTAAACAAATAAAAGATTAAACAAAATTAAATGAGGTTTGCTAAGACAAGTTAACGTCACAAGATCCCCTGTTGATCACCTCTACAAAATCTGTCCGCATAGGTTTCACATATTTAACCCACTTTGACCAGAGTTTAACAAAAACTTCCCCCTGTAGACGCAGACAAAAAGCGATCCATTCCATAACATAAATATCATTTACAATATCAATTCAGCATTGTATTGTGGGAGGTTTAGGAAGTAACCAGCGCAGAGTAATGGCTTTTTTTTTTTTACAAGCAGAGACTAAACTTATTTTAATTTTAACAATTAATTTCAAAATTACTGTCGTCATTATCCCAGCCTGCTTCTAGTGTTCCTCCAGAGGTATTAAAACCAGTAACCTGAACACATAAAAAGCTGGAAACCTATTGTAGATAACTGCTTCTGAAAGGGCAGCCATGTTGTCATGCGGGCCAACGGGGTTATCAACAAGATAAATGTTGTTTTCTTTGGTCTTCACCTTTTTCCTGAAATGCCTGAGTCACAAAGTATTTCCTCTCCTCTTGAGGCACGTCTGCACTGCAGAAGCAGGGCCTGATCACACTGTGGAGGATCTCTTGTTAGTGTTTTGGCACAGGCAATTATTGTCTAGACTGGCAGATTATGAGGAAAAAGTCTTAACAATACCACGGGGGATTGCAAAAAAGGGGAGGATTTCTTTGGAGCATTTCTTCTTAATGAAAGTCAGAATGTAAGAACCAATAAAACTGTCGACACATTTATCTGCATGCAATGTTCTGGAGAAAATTCCACGTATTTCCCGATGACAGTGGCTGGATCATCTTCAAAATGAGTAAAAAGTGTTATCCCTACATGTGTGACCTACAACTTTACTTTATTTCCCATAATGAAAACAGCTAAATTTTAAGGCAAAATTCCCCTCACTTCATAATGATAGCCAGAAGTTACAGATTAAGTGTCTTAAAAAACATAAATCCCAGTATGCCTGTTGAGTTAAATAAACAAATGGAGTTTATTCTATCCATATCATTTTATGCATATGAAAAAACACAACCAACAGTTTTGTCTCCATGGCAACACTTCCAGGCTGCTAGTTTGTTGTCGTATTTTTAATTGAGAGACCAACAAAGAAACAAAGATGAAAACTATCAAATGTTGGTTTTAGCAATAATCTACAGGATCATGATCTTGTCTGGATGACTTATGAGGCTTTATGTATTTGACTTCATGGTCAGGTCTATCTCTCATTCGTCCCTTCTACGCACATTTCAGCTGTCATTCTCGAGCTGTCATTTTCTGGGGCTGTCATTGGGTAATCAGCTGTCTCATCAGCGGAACTCATCTAACCAAAAGCATGGCGTTTTTTCTTTACCTTAGTTCCTTCATGCCGATTGTTAAGTATGGCCTGGTCCGTGGCCTGGTCTCTCTGTTTTTGGAAAATTGCATATTAGCAGTGAGATGCACTATAACAAAGCATTAAAGTGAACACTTCTGAAAACATGTTAACGTGTTAAGATAACGCTCAATGCTTTCCAGTGCTGGAGACTATAATAATCACTTAGCTAAACATTCCCTCTATAATCTGTTATGCCTTAACTAAGGGATAATGTGCTGAGGCAGTTGTAGAAAACCACCTGCCAGGTTTACACCCGGGTCAGGAGCTCAGCTGTGTCCAAACTAGACCCACTGTGATTGGCTGTGGAGTCCATAGTTTCTCCAAGGGCACCTGTAGACCACAATAAGTCTATTATAGGTCTGTTATTAGTGAGGGCATATTCAAAGGATTCAATACCCGCTGTTCACACCTGTTACTTTCCTAAATGTTTTTAATAACAACAGCCGGAGCTTTTCATTAGAGCCCAAAATGAAATAAATGGATTTCAGTGTGCTCATTTGTAACATCCATGGAGACCTTTCAGATTTTTTTGTGTGTGGGTTCTATTCACCCAGCGCAGGTACAAGGAGTTTATTTCTACCATTTTCAAATGATGTGTTTATGACCGTTCAACTTTTGCAACTTCAATCTTCCAGTAGTACAGATCAGTCCAACCTCAGTCCAATATTACAAATTGACTGCACACTGAGTCACTGTGAGTAGCTGTGACAAAGTCCACTTGTGGTTCCAGAAACTGAAGCCAGACCTTATTTATATGTGTGGAGATTACTGTGCCCATCTACTGGAAACCTGACTCGCATGCTGGTGATACAGGATACAGCAGACGGAGCTAATGTCGGGGCTTCCCATAAATACTGATGTGCTCTTTTCTCAGACTCATCAGTGCTCCTGGGCTCGTCTACGGGAAACTCAATTTGACTTCTGCTCTTGTGAAACAGGATGAAGCACATACAGCTTGTTGCTGCTCAGTGCTCATGTGGTCATCTTTTTCCTTTTTGACTCATTGCCACACATGGACCCTTGGGTGTTGACAAAAAGAAAGGGACAAGATCAAAAAATCTAGAGTTTATGTTAAGAATTGCTATATGCCAACTAAAAGGCTTAAATCACAAAGCCATCCTAAATCTGACATATATCAAGTTAATGGGTTATCCCCACTGGTGTTTTTCATGAGTCAGATCATCATAAAGCACAGATGTGAAAACAACAGCACTTCTTACCCCGACGGGGAGCTGCGGGTGGATAGTAGTAAAGAAAAGGAGGACAATTAAGCAGTGGGAGAGTCAAGCGATCAGTGGGGGCCTGACAGTTGCTCAGGAGCCATGATAACTCAAGAGAGACATTAACATTCATGTATTTCGACAAGTACTCAAGCTGAAAACTTAAATTACAATATCCAAGGCAGTAACTCATAAACTGTTCAAACAATTGAACATCCAGCTGGGGTATCAAGCTGCCAGGGGGAGGACATAGAGGCGGCTGACATCAAGACACTTGTCATATTGAATTGGAGACTTCGACTAAGGTCAGGCAAAGCACCAGTTTAAAATACAAACACACCAACAAGATTCCACGGGGTATCAGGAGTGTTTGTGTTGCCAAGAACTTGTATTAGGTATCTGCAGAGAATAAGCTGCCCAAAAAGCAGCATGTAGGTGTCAATGGGCAGTAGAGGTTTCACAATTGGAAGATGTTTCCTTTATGTACTGGCTAGTCAAAGAGATAAGTGACAAAAATATGAGCTTCTGGAAAGACACTATAAGAGGGTTCCGCCCTAGAATCTGAAGATCTGGGAAAAAGTCCAGAGGAACCTCAGAAAGGTTGCTTTATGATCCTAGACCCAGGATTTGGGAAACCGACAAGACACTGTGGGAGTACACTTCAGGCAGCAATGAAGATAGTAATAACTATGCAGGTCTATGACAACAAAGCCAAGTGGTCTGCACCACCTGTAACAAATACAAAAGACATCCTCCTGTTTTAAGAGCTAAATTTAAATTTTTCATCAGAGCCAAAGCCATGTTTTTTTTTTTTTTTTTTAAATCACACCCACTTTGGCTTTCTTACCCACTTTTTCTCAGTTCATTATCACAGGCCAATGTGTGAGTATGCCTGAGTCCTCTCCAAAGCAGAGGTGGGTGGGAGTGCTCGGCTGAATAAAAAAAAAACACACTGGCTGATGCTTCTATTATGAAAATACTCTCCTTACATTTTTTCTCACATACATTTTACAGAATTTGTTGCCTTGCATCTTAACCTTCCCACACCCCATCTGTGTCACTGTGTGGCATTTTGGAAAAGTGTTTGCATAGACACTCGTGCCTTTGTCAGTAGGTTCCATCTCAGTTTTCAATTTCACCCCAGGATTAAGGCACAGAGTGGATACTTATGGATAAAATCTATACATGCATAGTTTAGCACAGACAAAAACCCAACCAACTCTAGCATGACTGGACCCCAAAGAGGTCAATTTGAACCAGGGATTACAGTAAAGAGAGGGATCAGGTGACTAAAACCAGTCATGATGTTTGAATAAATTGCGTGTGTGAGTAAAAGAGCATCTACAAATAGTTATGTGTTTAAAAAAATCTACAGATCAATCAGACCTTTGACTGAGATGGAAACAGACAATTTGCTATAAAGCGAGGTATTTAATAGTTTGTTTTCGATGGATCTGTTAGATGATGAAAATACTTTTAGGGAAGAGGCTTCTGATCAACACATACCATAACTGGCTCATTGCAGGCAACAAAGACACACTATTAAATAACAACATGTACTGAACAGCCATGTATTTATGAAAATGATGTTTATTTTTTACTCTGGGGTTTAAAACAGGCAGTGGAAAATTCATTTTCTCCATGCCCAAGTATTAATGAGAATATGCATTTATGTGTAAATTAATAATGTTCCCATATATTAAGCATTTGTGTTTGTGTGTAGAAAATGCACATGGGAAGACGTGTACATCAAAAGCTAAAAGTTCCAGTGGGACTTTTCCAATCCTCTTGTTTGAAAATTAAAACGATTGTATTTTCTCAGAATGCCCCCTGCTGGCTTCATGGAGAGAAAGATAAATGTTTCTGCAGACCTCCTCCTGTTTTAGTTACAAGCCCTTCACTCTGCAGACATGCTCGCAGCATTCACTGAGGAATTACAGAACAGACATGCCAGGCTTTCACTTCATGTATCCTATGTTTGACTCCTTTTTGTGGTGGTAAGTGTGCGTGATTTTTGTGACAACATTTGACGCTGTTTCATGCTCTGGTGTCAGTGTGAGGGAGAGTGTATGTGTGAGTGTGTGTCTGTCAGCACAGAACAGACAAAGTTCTATACAGCTCAGCTCAACAAAGACTCTCAGCAAACCTGTTTGACGGCACTTTGAAGTTCTGCCTGTTGCTTTACTCCTCTGTTTTCAAAAACACTAAGTTACAGCAGCATCAAGAGAGTTTGAAGTAACAGCTTTTTAAATGCAACATTAAAGCAAAAGTGTTTATCGTTAGATGTAGAGAACAACATGGTTTCATTATACCGGGTTAGATCGTTTGTCAGCACAATCGTTGCCAATTGTGCATTTAGAGATGACAACAAAGTAAACTTCACTTGTACTGTAAAAAAATGTTTTAAAGTTCATAGATAAAAATTATGGAAGCGATTAGTGATCAAAATTCAAATGATAAAGCTAATTTGAAAATTCAAATGCATTAACAGAAATGCTTTTTAATTTTCAGAATGAGTGTATTATTTGACTCAAAAATAAAATGATGATTAATTTATCTAATTTGAATTTTAGTTTTCAACTTCAAAAATGCACATTCTTTGACTAAATTAAAATGAAGAAAATTACATTTGCTTTATCATTTTCAAAAAATGCCCCGCTAAATCTGTATCATAATTCAAATGAAAAATCTAATTTTAAAATGAAAATACAATAACAGAAACACATTTTAATTTTCAGAATATAGGTGCATTATTTGACCTATATTTAAAATGAATATTCAGTCATCCAGTTTGCATTATACTTTTACTCTCTATGTATGCATATTGTATGACATATTTCAAATGAAAACTAAAAGGTCTTTGGCTTTTCGTTTTCAAACTTGTCGTGCTAAAAAGTGATCATAATTCAAACCAACTCGAAAACGAAATGGCAAAGTGGACGGCGCAGGAACGTGACGTCAGACTCCAGCTCCCAGGCAGGCTAACGTAATATTTACAGTCTATGAGGCGAGCAGGCAGAACGCGCAGTACGATGGGTGGCGGGGTGAATCTTTAACGCTGGTACAAGCTCCAAACTAGTTGTTGCCCTGATTTTGATTAAATTTTAGCGTTGTAGTTGATTATTCTTTTAATAACTACAAAACAACCTCTGAAAGGGAGAGAGAGCTCATACAGCTGGTTGAGAGGGAGAGTGTGTGCCATTACGCACAGAGGATGAGAGACACTTTGTGTACAGAGCTGGAGAGATTATTAGAAACAGAAAATTCAATCGATCATTTTTTTTTAATGTAACTCAGTTAAGCAGAGAAGAGAGTGATCTATAATCTATCAATAAACCAGTTTTAGGACATGTCTGTGTGAATTTCACGGCGTGCAGATGCTGAGTGACTCTCACGGTCAGAGATAGTGGGCACGGTGTCACGCGTGAGACTTGGCAGCTCGGGTTATAAAGCTGCTGCGTCATGCTCGCTGAAAGTTCAGTGTGCACTGAAAAAAACACTCCGATCACCACCTGTGTCACAGTGTGAACTAAAGTCTGCCCTAGTGTTAAAGATTCACCCCGCCACCCATCGTACTGCGCGTTCTGCCTGCTCACCTCAGACTGTAAATATTACGTTAGCCTGCCTGGGAGCTGGAGTCTGACGTCACTTTCCTGCGCCGTCCACTTTGCCATTTCGTTTTTGAGTTGGTTTGAATTATGATCACTTTTTAGCATGGCAAGTTTGAAAACGAAAAGCCAAAGACCTTTTAGTTTTCATTTGAATTATGTCATAAAATATGCATACATAGAGAGTAAAAGTATAATGCAAACTGGATGACTGAATATTCATTTTAAATATAGGTCAAATAATGCACCTATAATCTGAAAATTAAAACGTGTTTCTGTTATTGTATTTTCATTTTAAAATTAGCTTTTTCATTTGAATTATGATACAGATTTAGCGGGGCATTTTTTGAAAATGATAAAGCAAATGTAATTTTCTTCCTCATTTTAATGTAGTCAAAGAATGTGCATTTTTGAAGTTGAAAACTAAAATACAAATTAGATAAATTAATCATCATTTCATTTTTGAGTCAAATAATACACTCATTCTGAATATTAAAAAGCATTTCTGTTAATGCATTTGAATTTTCAAATTAGCTTTATCATTTGAATTTTGATCACTAATCGCTTCCATAAAAAATTGGGGGGCTGGCTCTCTCTTTAACAGGCTCTCAGGAGTTTCAAGCCGAGTGGCCGTAACAAGCCCACTCATCTGGTAAGAACCATGATGAAGAACTAAAAGTCTTGCTAAAACTCAATACTGACTTTCTTGCAATACGTACAAATCTTTGTGTCTCTTCGCTTTGCTGGTTTTGTCATGTAGAAAGAGTTTTTTGGAGACTGTTTCTCAACAGTCAACATATCAGTCATAGAGTGATTTTACCATGGAAAAAGGCTGTTTTCTGATGCTTGCTGTTTATAACTTAATCTGACACCTACCCCCCACTATCGATTTCAGACATTAAAATAACAATATAGAAAGATCAGACTTCATGCTAATGATCTTGTTTACTTTTGTAGCTCAAAGAGAGGCATCAGTATAAATTACAGTCTGTTTCATAACCGGCTAAAAACTCCTCACAGGCGCTTTAAGTATGTAAACTAGGGGATAAGACTTTATTCTAAATCTCATCCCAACCATGTCATTTAAAAAAAAAATGATTTGTGCATTAAAAAATATAAAAACTGTGTCTGATTTATAAGAGATTAAACAAATATTACTGATTGTAGCCCTTCCCAAAAAAAAATTTATAAGTTTTTTTTGCAATCTTTCCTGAAATCAGAAGTTTCTAATTTATGATTTCTCACTGATGGCAGAGTCCTGCATAGATATTCCTTTCTTTCTAAATAGTCATACCTTGAAGGGCAGCTGCTGTATTTAACAAGTTTTTGGAGTGACATACCAATACATGGATATGTCCATCTGTATAGTCTGCTAATGTTGGTGCACCTTTCCATAAGATTTAAAAAAATGTGACTTTGATGTCATTTTTGAACACTGACTTAATAAGTAAAACATTTCAGCTACTTTCGTTTGGACGTTTGCTTCAACTTTTTTTCAGCAGGATCACAAATCAAGGTCACAATTCATGCATTGTAAAAGGTGAGCTTTCTGTCAGTTTGCCCCATCCCCGCGTTACACTAATCAGGAAGGGAACGAGCACCAGCTCACGTCTCTGCCTGATTCTTTTGGTTAAACGGACTTATGTATTTTGGGGATGTTCTCTGGGTTTAATCCCCACAGTGGCATTGTCAGGCTCGTGTAGCCTAGGGGTGTTATTAGCCACTGGGTTACACATTGTTAAGGCGATCACAGAAATTCTACAGACTTAAAGGGTTGCATCAAAATCATCCAAGTTGCCAAATAAGCCACTGACGGTTGCATTCAAACAACTGTCAGTCAAACAGTCATTAATGGACAGTCATCACTGTTCTAAATCTTCCCGCTCGGTTCTTTGGCAAAAACAATGAGCACCTGGATGCATTTTGCACAAAAGTGGCCACAGCAACTGGGAAAATGATCGCCTGAATGAATGGCCTGCAGCTGCCACCATTTTCCCTCTCCAACATTACCTGTAAACCAAAGAAAAACAATCAACACTGATGGCACACTTTACTCCTTTTCAATCATCTTTATAAATAAGATATTGGACTGAGCTATGATTTCCCCTTTCACAAATAACAACTTCACTTTAACCATGCTTTCAGTCAGCTTACAATGAGGCAGTGCCGGCTGCTTTCAGGTGCACCGAGACCTCATCAGCTCTCGGCTAAATCTCATGAAATCTCTTGACAGCTCTTTTTAACTGTGTGCTTACTTTTAAAACACTTCAAAAAAGGGTGTTTGAAAGAAAAATGCACTACTGAAAGAAGGGACCCACACATCAAGCTAGTACAAGAACCAGCTCTAAATATTAGTGATTCGAACAAACATGCTGTGCCACTCACTACAGTCACTTAAGATACATTTAAGAAGCAGTTCCACACACAAAGTACTGCAAATGTACTATTTATTTTTACATGAAAAGCCATAAACAGAACTCACTGCTACATAAGTCCTCTTACAGGGGATTCCCTGCTTAGTGTTTGATGTTATTTTACAGTACAACATCTAGTGTCAGCAAATCAGCGGGGTTCCACAAACACACTCGTCCTTAACCAAACAAGCATCTTTTAATAATCGAGGCAGCTTTAAAGCTAACACACAACTCAAGAGACTGCTTACATTAATATATGACTTTTTCAAAATAAGTAATGAATAAAACTGCATGACATCATTAATAATCAATCAATCATCAGTCAATCTCTGTTTGTGTACCGCCAATTCATAACAAGTGTTATCTCAAGACACTTCACAAAAGACCAGGTTCTGACTCTTTGTTTTATTATCTACAAAGACTTAACATCCATCCATCATGAGCAGTAAGCAACAGGGGTGAGTCCAGACTTTTTCAACTGGAATGGCCCAACGGTGCACTGACTTTTGCAGGGGTGGCATGAAATGCGATGTGCGCACAAACTCACACAAATAAATATAAATGATTTAGCCTTTTTAACTTCACCAATCCGATCTTCCTTTATGACTTAAATTACTGTCAACATTAGCTTAACTTTTCATGACACAAAAAGAAGATTAATGTTCAAATTCTCAATTTAAAGTACTTCAAAAAACTTGCAATGTTTTTGGTCTGACCAATAGGCAGTTCATTGCAATTAAGACAAAGTACATTACTTTCCGATTAACCTGTTTTATGAAATAAGCGTGCAACATTTTTATTTACAATTTAAAGTACAAACGAAAGTAAATATGCAACATTGATACGTAGAGATAAATACGAGCAGCCTTTGGTAAGTAAAAAAAAGATCTAATAGTCAAATTTATTTGGGGGCCTGCAAAGAACAGTGGCAAGGAAAAACTTCCTTTAAGAGGCAGAAACCTTGAGCCAAACCAGACTCACGTTGAAACTGTGTCAGGGTTGAGAGGGGATAGAGGGAGATGCAGGAAGAAGGATAGAAACAAACACAGCCACAGCAATGAATAAGATCATAAAAAAGTCATACAAATCCTAATTTTATTAATAATTACAAATATAGACTTAACAGTCAGTTTCTGATGAGAGGGTTAAATCTTGCCTTGAACAAATTGTAGCCATGACCCCGATGTCCAGCTGGCATCATGGCGCTGCCCAAATAAGGGCAAGGATTTTTGTTGAATCAGAGAGTTGCTAGGCAGAGTAGATACATCAGCCAATCCCGTCCTTATGTGTCTTGCTGTGCTCTAAGAAACAAGATAGAAAAGAATATGATAGAAATAAGAAATTGAGTCAGAAAAGCACCAAGAATAAAAACTCCAAACTTTGAATTTTTAAAATGTCTTTCGCCTTTTTCTTTAAAAAAAAAAGATGCCCTGAAATGTGACAGAACCCTTTCTTTCCATTTCATTTGACATTATTTATTCTGAAACTGCCTTTTCATTATTCTAAACCTATGATGTATCTAGTTTGAATCCACAGTATTTTTAAGGGTGAAATCAATAACAGCAAAAAATAGTGGCCTCAGTACCTTTTCCTGACATTTCACCTCATTAAATGGTAATTCGCTGTATTTGCAATTTTCAAGACACATTCTGGACTGCTATAGGAGTAATATGATGTCAAGCTTTTCCATCTTCTCCTTGTCTATAACATTCAGAAGGATTGGTTTCCTATTCCCTGATCGGGTCACAGCTTCAGGGTTGATGCTGGCAGTCAGAACGTTACAGAGTTATGATTAGGACCATTTAAACAGGGTGTCAGTTTTCCAATTCACCGTGGTGAAGTCAAGTCAAGATGCATGAGCTCCAGCTATGGAGTATCTACAAGCATAAATACTCGGGGGAATGATGATGCCCTCTTTCCTTAAGGTTATATGAATGTGAGCAATCCAGGACAAAAATAGACCATATTGACAGAAAGGTAGTTGGCAGAGAACTTGACCACTGAAATCCTGTCTAAGAAGGAAACACAAGTGACTCTGCCATACATCTTGTGTTCTTGTTGTCTAAGGGGAAGAGAGACAATAGTTCCAGTAGAAGGGTAAAGTAGAAAGGCTCTAGACAACCACTGCCAGACTCTGCCTTCCTGCCCTCATTGCAGCTAGACACTGGGGGAAAACATCAGAGGAAGTCCCACTGTTAGTCTGAACAAAAAGTTTATCTGACAACCCTTAAATGCAAAAATGTTAAGGGATGCTGTGGCTAAGTTGGTAGACTTGGTCGTCTCTCAACCGTAATGGGTAGCGCTATTCAAGCACAAGTCCATTTACCATTTAATACCTTATCCATGTTGCAAACCACTTTCTTCCAGCAACATATTAACACTCATGTTCCAAGTGGTCACACAAAATAGTAAGTCCAAAGCTTTGTATGCCATCGTACAAAGCTTAAATACGCAATAGAAAGAACCGTTTTAAAAAGTTTTTGCACTTTGTAATGGAAGTAGTTGTGAAGAATGACAAACAGTTTGAGGAAGGAGTTCTTGTCATTTTTTTAGCTTTTGGAGACAATTTTCAGTCCAAGGAAATGAGTATAAGAACAAGAGCATGTCTGCACTTTTCAAACTAGAAACTAGAAATAAATATTGTGAACGTCTTAAAGAAGATGTATTTGCAAAGTCAAAATTTAAAGTAAAGTAAAGTATTTGTCTCTTATCCATACTTACTTTTGTTTGTTCTGTTGTCCAGTTCTCCATGTGGTCCCATGCAGTTAAAGGGGCTGGCCCAGCACTTCCTGGGTATTCATAGGGTTTATGATGTCATCGCTGACATCACTGGGGCAGACCATCTGAAAGGGTTTTGTTTTCTGAGAAATGTTTTCTGTCTTATGGAAGTTACGGGTAAAATATAATTGAAGTATTTGAAGTTCATTTAGTTGAGGAAATGATCTGATGTTAAAGGTAAGGGTTTATTTGTAGTTCTTTGCGGTAAGAGAAAAGTGAAACTCCCTATGTGAGTTGTACTTAACCCAGGTGCGGCCATTTTTTAAATGGGGCCGTCTATAAAACCAGGAGACATTTGTTCCTGCGGGGGAGAAGAGGTGAGGACGTGCTGCCTTTAACATGGTCCTTAATCTGATTTAGGTATGCGTTAATGTACCTGATTTTTCATTGAACTTGCTTAATGAAGTTAACACGTGTTGGGATTATCACTGTAAATAAATGCTCATCTCTGGAAAAACATCATCTGCTGAGTTTGCCTTCTTATCACCTTCCTAGACACTTGTGTCAAACTACTTTACAGTCATTATTTGCCTCTCACTGGCACATACTATTGTTATTTTGACCAATGCACTGTCCATAACTGTTGTCTCAGGCCATTACATTCTTCTAAACATTGTTCTTCATTTTCAACTCTGCTTCTGTGCATCAAAGTTCTTAACTCGTATATTTGAAAAGGCCAATTAGCCTGTGATCGCAACATTAGTATACTAAATAGCCTGTTTGATTGTTACATGACTATGGAGCTGTGGCTGCATTTGATTCAGATCTCACATGCCACTGCTGATGTAGTTGTATGTAAGAGAAAGAGCGTTGGATAAAAGAGAGATAGAGACAGAAAGAGAAAGTATGTGTAAGACAAAGAGAATGAGATAAAGAGAGAGAGAGGTGTAATGGCAAAGCTGTCTCTCTCAGCTATGGGGCCGGGTCATGTCAGTCTGATCTCATTATCCAGCACTTAGTCCTAGAACAAACAGCCAGTGGCCTCCTTCCTTCCCTCCATCGCTCCATCTCTCTCTCCCTCCATCCCTTCCTAACGACTAGCACTGCTCATGTCCTAACAACTCGCTTGGCTCACTTACTGTCTAATGACTGCCACTCCTTATAGCCCGTGCTTCAAATCCCATTTATCTCCACTATTGGAGGCTCACATTCAGACCATTCTGTTTCTAATGCCCTGAGAGAGCACAGAGGGGAGAGAGAGAGAGAGTGAGGGTGGGAGGGTTGAATGAATAAGTGGGAGGGTTTGGGGAAGGAAGGTATCAGGAAAGGAAAGAGAGAACTTCCTTCTGAAATAAGTCACAGAAGTAACACAGCTTTTTTGTGTTTCAATCAAATCGCAACCTGAAAATAGTCATGTGCTCATTTCCTCACTTTCCTTTCTCACTTCATTTGGTGTCAGTCCTCAAGTGGCAGGATATGTTTTGAAGATGATGATCTTCTATTTTTCACTGATGATCTCTTACCTCCTTTGCTTCTATGTCATCTACTCTCATCCTCTTCCTTCCATCTGCCCAGCTTTCTTCTCCGTCTTTGTCCTGAGTGTTAATGTGTTAGATGGAAGTCTTTCACCCAGCAAGCACCATTACAGTAATTTCCTCTGTAATATGAATGACGGCGATCCATTATTTATCTCAGACTTGCTCATTACTCCCCAGCCCATTGCATTCCCTCCCAGACAAGGCTTTCACAGCCACTCCAGACATTGCTTTATTAAGAGGGCGAGGCTGTGATGGGCTGTCATGAGCAATGTTGTGATAATGCAGGTGTGGTGCATCCACCGGTTCCATTCATCATGAGAGAAGAGAGCAGGATGTGTTTCTCTGTAGAGATGTAAATCACAGTTTTCCCTGATGACAAGGAAAGGTCAGGAAGTCAAACAATACATGTACATACATGTTTATTTATTATGGTGCAGAGAGCTGCAGAGAGCAGCTTATCTTAAGACTTTACTATTCAGTGAATCCATGACGGCTTTCTTAGTCACTGTTTTGCATTATGTCGAGTAGCCAACACCTTGGCTGCACATGACCATGTTCTTTTTTGGTATCAAAGATGAATCACAGAAAATCACTTCAAATGTATTTATTTCAAAGTTGCCAGTGAATCAGAAACGCTTCTGCAATATTTGGTGTTCAATTTTCCAAAAGAATCTCAATCAGAAGCACATACCAGTTTTCTCCATTAGCATAGATAAACAAGTCAGCCCTGCAGACTGCTCGGTCGTGTGCACAAACGGAAATCACACAGGATTGAAATGAAAAGTAAAGAGAAGCCAGTTATGTCCCAATCAAAATCTAAAACATGATTCTTGACTGGACTCCAAATGTCAGAAAAACTTAAATAGGTCTGAATTTCTTCTGGAAGTGGAGAAAAAAGAAATGCAGATGCTTTATTTTATATTTACTTACATTAGACGATGTCATTTTCTCATGGAATGATGAAGTCAGAAAACTTAAACAAGTCAAATGAAATAGTTTGATCAGAAATCTGAGCAGAAACCAAAGCGATGAACTGACCGTATTCACAGAGACGAGTGACTCAGACTGAGCACAGGCACATACTGTACATACATAAATGTGGGTAACTCATTCCCAGATAGGAAATAAGGTTTCTATGAGAAATGTATTCTTAATGCTGTTGGCAAATTGTGCTCTTGTTTTTTTATTTAATGCTCAAATTATAGTTGTTGGAATTCAAAAATGTAATATAAAAACTCAAAAATGTAAAAGGTTTTCCTTATTTTTTTCTCTGATTTTTAAAAGCTGTAGTATCAGAGGTAAGGGTTGTTTCAGTTCTTAAAACCAGCGAAAGGAAAAAAAGAAGCACTGTGACTGGAATGGGTCTTGTGCTGGACATTTCTGTAATGAGAGTTTGTTTAATAAAAGATCTTTGAATCATTCAGTTGAATTTGTTGGTTTATTATTCTCTTCCACGGAGAAGGAACACATCCACAGAGTGAAAGATTAGTCTGCAGCAAAGCTCACAGAAGGGCAGCCCCTCTCTACACTATATAAACATTCATAGTTACAAAGTTATGACGTACTCACTGAGGCTATGCTAAGATAAAACAGAAACCTGGTACAGACAGTTCAGTCAGTGTTCAGTGTCAAGGTCCTTTTGTATTACAAAACATCAGTTTCTGTAATTATAATCTTTGTATGAACACTGACAGTCCAGTAAATTTCCAGTAGGCACATACAATTCCCATTACAGTCTTTAACAGCAATTGTAGCCTTATATTTATTTTTGCTTTTAAGTCAAATCACTGCTACTTTTTATTTAAAAATATCTGATATATCTAATTTAAAAAAATTCTATTGCTTGAAGAGAAAAACTGAGCTCAGATAACTGGGCAGGACGGGGGTTAATACAAAATAAATGGGAGAGTAGTAGCAAAGTGTGGGAGAGGTTAGGAATATGAGAGATTTAAACATGGGTTGGGAAATGATTAAATATTAATTGTGATCACATTTTTTGGAGGAATGTTTCGGCAAGGACAAAGCAAACACAAGAGCCTATCTTAAGGTTTTCTGGGTATATTTTTTGTGCATTATTCATACTTTCACAATTCTTACACTCATTTTTATAGTTATTCCATCTCATAATTTGCATGTAAATTAATGAAGATTAATCATTCATTCATTAGTCCTTGTTAGACAGATTTATGTATTGTCAGTCTATTATCTCAGGTGCTGGATTTTAATTCTTTCACAATGAATGTAGAACATGTAGAAACGTCACACCGGTTGAAAATTGGTTTAAAGAAATGCTGCTACCACTCATATCTTTTTCTTCTTTGCCCCTCTAAAATTAATCTCATCATTTCTTTCAGCAGTGTGTGATAATGTAAAGAAAACTTTACATCGAGTGAGTGCTAAGGAAGAGTGAGAGGAGTTAAGAAAATATTCATTAGTGGCATAAGAGCATTAACAGATACAATCACATTTGACGGAAGCTTTTTTTTCATCCTCTACAGAACATAGATATCTGAACTGCAAATCAACAAGTTTACAGAAAGATTAATTAATGTCTGCTTTTACCTAAGGTTTATGAAATGGGAGTTTAATAAAGCCGCACACATACAGAACGTTCTTTGCTCAAAGTGGTAATGATTTTAGGATATTAATATCTTATGAAACTAATGAATCTGCAGCACACACATGACCTCTTTTGGCACCGAGCTGCATTACAGTGATAACTCCCCAAGAAGCAGACTTCTCTTTTTCTGCACGAGGATCCATCTCCTCTCACTTATTTTCAGCCTGATATCAGGCAACACATTCTCTCCGTATCTCTCCAACTCTCTCTTTCCTTCTCCTCTTCTCTCGCTCTGACGGGGACACATCCACACCTCCTCCTCCTCCTCTATCGCGGACCTCCCATTTCTCCCCCGCTGCCTGTGACATCAAGTGCAGAGGGAGACGTGAGGTAGCCTGCGAGTGCGGCTCCGTCTCTGCTGTCATAGGCCTCAGTCACAGTCTCTACCCCTGTCTGGTGCTGAGGTATATACACACACACACAGCAAATTAATCCCTATGCCCTGAATGCTGCACATAGTGCTCGTGTCAAAAAAAGAGGAGACTACGCTTGTGGAGAGAGATCGAGGTGACATTTTGGGATGGTAAGACACACGGTGGGAAGCCGTTACACTCGGAAACAACACGCGAGGAAGCTGTGTGGAGCGGCGGGCCTAATGGAAGGAAAGACTTTGAGAAAAGGAGAAAGAAAGAGGATTAAACAGGCAGGCTAATGAAGGGTAAACGAAAGGACACAAATAAAGCAGCTAATGAGACAGATGCATCAACCTGCTTTCCCTCTTTATCTAATCATGCATGTCTTATTATGGTCTTCTTATTCACTGTTTACCATTAATAATAGTTGTTGCTGTCTCGCAGGCCCCCATTCAGCACGTGCACAGATTATAGCCTCAAATCAGAACCATTTGTTTCACTAACTTGCAGTTGCTTCCATTCATCTCTTTATCGTTTGATTGCACTCCCTTTTTCTTGTTCAACATTTCTATGCAGAAGCAAGGACCTTTTTTGTATGAGTTTAGGACATAAATAGATGTTTTTGAAGCTGTGTAGCCATTTTTTTTTGTAAAGCATCTGACCCCTACAGGTTAGCTCAGGTCCAGCATCAAATCTTGCAGCAGCTCAGTTAGTCGATACCAGCCAGGCAGCGGGGATACATGCCAGTATTTCTGGCTGTTGTCATGCTGGTGAGATGAGGGAAAGTGAATGCCCTTTTCGTTTGCCAGGTGGCAGAGATCACCTTCTTTCACATGCGCAACTGACGAATTGCCACATCTATTCCAGTTAACCTCCAAATGTGTCTTTGAATGAGGGCTTGCCTTACATTCCGAGGAAAGCACACAAACACAGAGGAGCATATTCTTTTATTTTTTGTAAGCATGTGATTTCTACAAAACAAATCCAGAAATCCTCAACTTCCCTTCTTACAGGTCTGCAGAAGCCTTCACCAGATGTTCCACCGCAGCTGGATCTGTTGCTATCAGGTGCTTCAAATTGACCATACTCGATTTAATTGCTTGGTTACTTTGTTATCTTCATCCAAATGTAGTTTCTGAAATGATTTTACAAGCTAACTAAATCAAGCAGCCATATGCCTCGGTGTGTTTTTGCCAGCCTAGAATGAATGGAGCTCTTAAACAACAACAACTGCTGCTCTGGCCCCCTTGAGATCTGGGGCCTAGGCTGGGAACATGCTGTCGTTTTTTACAGCATAATGCTTCCCCATCAAAGATAGAGGGGCTCACCCAAATGACTAATGGCATTTTTACACAGAAGCAACAATTATTTGTGTTTATCTCAGTGGCAGAGAAGACAAAAAAGGGCGGGTGATATTGATAGAAAAGGAACACGTTTCCGACGTGTTTCTTTGAGGGTTTTCTCAAAGAAAACAAGTCCCTGGAGAGCTTTTTGAAAGGTCCATACTGGAGAATGAAATTAAATGCAGGATTGTTTGATCTTTGAAACAAGGTCTCTTCTTTCTCGGGAGATTACCTCAGCACCAATCACTGCTCTGACTGTGCTGCTCTGAATCCTATAAGCACAAGTACAAAAGTGGACTCTCAGATTCTGACTGTGTGAGAGTATTTTAGGGATAACATTTTTTTTTTTTTTTTTAGTAACACTGGACCTATCGGATTCAACTGTTTGAATAAGAAGCATGTTGGAGAGAGAAAGTGAAGCGCAAAATCAAACCGTTTGCTTGCTGGGGTTGCTGTAGGGCAAGGCTATTTGGTGCAGATGTATTCAAAAGCAACACAAATTTAGGCATCTCTTATAAGGCGTCTTTATTTGTTTTTGCTTTCATACTTACACCTCACCTGGGAATTTCTCTTTCAAAACAAGCCTGCCAACAAAGGAATTGGTTTGTACGTGTGCTCTGAAGGCTGAAGAAATAGAAAATCCTATTAATGCTTCTGAATGTGTTGTGTGAGATTTTGAAGAGGGCTGGAGTTCCACGTATAACGCTAACAAATCTGTGGGTATTTATGTCACAGGAGCCGCGGCTGTGTTTTGTTCTGTGTGGAAAGTGCAGATCCGTGTAGGTTGGGAAAACAACAGCTCTCGGTCTAGGGGAAGGGGAGGAAAGTGGCAGGACTACAGGGATCAGAGATCAAACCAATCGCCTGCAGTGAGAGGAGAAAGTGGAGATGGAGCGAAAGGGGGAGGAGATGGAGGAGAGTCTGATGGAGAGTTACAGAAAAGTGCTCTTACACTCTGCCTACGGGACTCTCAGGTGTGAGGGAGGAGAGGACGACTGTCTATTTTCCAATCTCATTCCTGTCGAGATCCCTCTCTCCATCCACGCTATTTAAGTTGTGCTTGAGGTGTGTGTGTGCGTGCGTGTGTGATGGTATCTTCCAGCTTGCCTGGAGACATGGCACTGTGTTTCACAGCTAGATCAGCAGTAACAGCCACTTCCACTAGCAGAGCTGTCACACACCGCAGCTAACAAAGCTACAGCTCCCACTGCTAACACCGGTCACATTTAACAAGGATAACAGCATGGATTGTTGCTATACTGCGCTAAGTGTTTGTTTCACATCAAAACTACTACTTCAAATTCCTTTTAGTCCTTTAATAGTCGAGGCTGAACGCATTACAAAGAGAAAACAAAACACAACTGAACTGTTGTGCTTTTATAAAATGTGAATAGATTTTACAATAAAAGTGAATTAATGACAGTAAGATGCCCTTTTTTGGATTCCACATCCAAACACTTAATAAAGCACATCCTTAGCAGCCTCTAAATTAATTAAGGGGGAATCCACAGATTTGTCTATCTCATCTGCTAGTTCAGGGTCTCTATGAAAATATTGATCATTCATCAAATAGCAATTAATCTTGGGGGTTAGTTTCGAGACAAGGCAGAGTTATTAACACAGCTGGAAACCTTGAATGACGCATTTCAAACAAATACAAAAAAAAAAAAAAGATTTAGCCCTTGTCTCTTCTGCTCGTGTCTTTTCTCTTTCCTCTCCATCATTTGCAATGCAAGCAGCAGAAAAAAAAAAAGGATTTGTCATCCACAGCCACCAGAGACCTGATATAATGGCAGAGAAGATAAAAACAAGGAGAAGAGAGAGAGAGAGAGACAGAGAGAGATAAAGGACACGGATAGATAAATGGTGTATATAGATAGATGGACATAGATGCAGAGAGAAAGAGAAGGACATGCAGGCTGGTCTCGAGGGACATGCTGGCCTTAATTATGCTAGTGCGGCTCATCAGTCTCCTGGCTGGCCTATGGCCTCCACGTCCTTTCTCCTTGTGGATTGGGAATTATACATCGCAGCAGTGTTTGTCCATAGAATTAGTCTGACAGATTAACAGCTAAACACCCACAGATCACAGCCTGAGCCTTCAGGGACCTTTCCGCCTGGGGAGCCCTGCCTAGACTAAGCGAAAAGATAGATTAGGAAAGAAGCGAGAGGGAGAAGGAAAAAACAGAGGAAAAGGGCTTTCTCATTCTCCGAGGCGCGGAGAGAACTTTACCTGCTTGGTTATTTCTGTCTGAAAATCTTGAAACCCCAAAGGCAGCAAAGAGGCTGGAAATGTGGAAATAAAGAGACAGAGAGAGAGAGAGAGAGAGAGAGAGAGAGAGAGAGAGAGAGAGAGAGAGAGAGAAATGAAGAAGAGGTAAATGCATTTAATAGGGATAGATGGGGTAATGTAAAGACTAAAGAAAAAAAGGGCTGTAAGGAGAGGCAAGCAAGTCATGCAGGGACGAGCTAATTGGAGCAACAGCAGCAGTACTCTATTCCTGAGTGACTAATTCTGCATCAGGAAGTATTGTTAGTGACATCTTCCACTCAGCATAGTCGTGCTTCTCAGATACAAGTGTTAGTCATGGTGACAGAAACCCAGGAGAGGAACAGTTTTATTGCTTTATAGTGGCTCGATCAAAGTTGCACTTAAGGGAAATGTAGATATTGGAAATGAAAAATTGGAGCGGGAAAAAAAAAACATGCAGCCTGTGCGTTTTAAAAAGTACAGCCGGTTTACAATTATTCAATAACAGCTGAGTTTAAATTTGAACATGAATAACTCCAAAACATTAAAAGGCTGTGTGTATGTCTACAAATTGACTTTGCAAATGTAACAGCTTCCAGGCAGATTTTTACAGAACTTTGGATTCCTCTTTGTCAATCAATTGAGTTAGTTCCTAGTTAGTTTTGTGCTTTGGTGAATTTAAGAAGCTTTTAAGGGCTTTTTGAAATACAATTGGAATTCATTTCAGTAATTCAATTTGTATTTGGTAGACATTAAAGAAACAGATGTATTCCTGGCATGCACTGCATAAGATGTGAGTGTCATATTTAAGTTGAACAGAGGACACGTTGATGATGCTTTTGGTTGTTATCTTAAAGGTAATATATTATCCTCCTTTTGAACAAGTTCAAATAAGTCTCAGAGCCTCTCAAGCATGTCTGTGAAGTTTCTAGTTCTAAATCCACTCTGATCCTGTATTTGATCATGCCTATAAACTCCTCTATTTCAGCCCTGCTCAGAACAGGCTGTTTCTGTGTCTCTACCTTTAAATATGTAAATGAGCTGTGTCTGACCACACCCCCTCTCTGGAAGGGGCATGTGGCTCAGGCTTTTTTTGCACCATGCCCTTGTGTTTACTGTGAGAAGGCAGACTCAGAGGGCAGAACAAACACCTAGCTGTGGGAGTATCACCCACCTGGGGGAGGGGTTTATGCCCTTTGTGATGTCATTAAGGGAACATCTCTGAAATTTTCTGAAAAGTGGAGCAGGGAAAAGACGAAGAGGCTGTTTTTTTCCATAATTGGTTGATTTGTAGACAGGCTAGGGACACATATTAGTGTTAAAAACATGTTCATTTTATGTAGTTTTTGTATGTATAAAGTAAAAGCATTATATCAGAATAAATTAAATGTAATAAAAGACAAAGATGAGGCATAAGAGAAGGAGAAGCAACCGAAATCACCTCCTCAATGCAAAGTTATTTGTGAAACAGTATAATGAACATCATGAGGTGTTAAAGTTGTCATCATAGATAAGCATTAAACACAACAAAGACACTGGTGCTAAAACAAACTGTCACTTGATCAAAAGGCACTTATGCATGTGTCAACTTTCATATCGCTGGCAGATATTATTGCTGCAGGAGAACACTTGCAGCATGTAGGCTTGAAATAAATGTGTCTTGCATGTGGCAAAGACTCAAGAGTGCACATGAAAAAAAAAAAAAAAAATGGTATACTGTTTATGTTTAATTCTCATTCTGTGATACAACCACTCCAGTGAGCTGCGAGCATAAACACCGAGCTCCCCTCAGATCTATTCATTCTTGCTGTTTTGATCACGACAGTATGGCAGACAAATGCAAAGTGGATGATGATGTTATTCTGAGGTTGGGCTTCTCTCACCACTTAACTCAAGTGACAAAGACATAGACGGCATTATCTCTTTGTGTGACGGAGCAGCTTTTCCTGTTTCTCCTGACAAAAGGCCAGCTTCAGGTGAAGACAATGGTGTTGTGCTGGAGGATCTCTGTTGTAATTGAGTATTAATGAAGGCGGTGAGGAGGGGGGGGGGTGCCTGATGTCTGATCTGTTAGTGGTGGCAGGGCCTCTGTGGTACAGGCAGCTAGTGTCTCTGTGTTTTTAGAGGATTTGGTTATCTATTATGTATGAAGGATTAGTCTCCTTCTGCTCCTTCCACCGGCGGGATATCAGCTCCTCGATAGCCTTGACTGCCAGGCTCCACACTTGTTTGCAGATTCAAAGCCCCCCACCGCTACATTCCCCCGACCTCCAAGTCCTGTTTAACCTTGAAGACAGAGTTCCTGCTAACCACGAGATCCTGCTGGGAAACCCTACTCGAGTCTCTGATACATAACTGGTGGCTCAGGTGGTGTGGGAGCAGGGTTAAACGGTTGGTGTCGGAATAGAAACTCCGTCACACACACACACACACACACACACACACACACACACACACACACACACACACACACACACACACACACACACACACACACGTAATGTATATCCACAGGCCAAAAACTGCCACACACATTGGTTCCTGCATAGATATATATATATATATACACACACAATGGGCCTGCAGGGTTCAGCTGCTCACCGACGGCTTAGAATTGGCTTGTTTCATATGCATATAAATATTAATAAAAGATCCTCGACGGGCCACAGTCCGGCTATGCTCCTGTAATCTCTTACAATTGAAAGCCAAGGCTCATGAGATGAGGAGGAGAGGAGGGAGAGAAAGAGGGAGGGAGGGAGAGAGGTAGAAAAAGAGAAAAGAAAGAGAGGAGTATGAAAGGCCTTTGTGATTTATCATTCTGAAAATGTCTCAGATGTGGAGAAGGTCTGTAATCCATCAAGATCTCTTTTCTTATTAAATTCTTCAGGATACACTTTCCACTCCCTAAATGTGCCTCAGTGTCCCTTTTGATTTGATGCATAAATAGATAAAAGAGCGAGAACTAAGTGAAACACCAATGCCTTGGGAGACAAAGTAGGGTTTATGAAATTACATTCACGCTATATGTACACCGAGGCACTAATGCAAAGCCTCTGATGAGAGAACACAACACACGCGGAAAAAGATAAGGCTTTGTAACTTGTCTGTTTTAGTACAAATACTACTCGGTTTTGTTTTTCTCAAGACTCTTGCGCTCGAGTGGGATTTTTAAATATTACATATTGTCTATGAGCTTCTGAAAAGTATTTCCAATGTGAGTTAGTTTTGGAATTCACAAACAAGATGTTGAGTTTTTGAAGTGAACGTGATTCCCAGAGTGTTTTTCTGAAGCAACGGTTCTCAACTGGTGGGACAGGATCCAAAAGTGGGTTGTGGATCCTAGTGCATCATGAAGAAGGTGTGCCTGGGGGGGAAAAAAAATTGTCAAAAAAATATATGAAGGGATTTATACATGTTTGTTTTGTTCTGTTTCTTCGCTCTGTCACATCTTTTGTATTGCCTCAAGTCCAAACTGCCAATGTTTTTATTAAGAAATCCTGATTGGTGGAAAAATCTCCAAAATTTGGTTCATGATTTTTCATGAACTACCATCGGACTGTGTCGCCCCATAAACCATTGCCGTCCTCATTCATGCACGGCCGGCTCCATCCCCACCTCAGCGACAAGGAAGTGAAGAAAACCGGAACTCTGAGAGTACAAAGGAGAAATCCTGCCAGAATATTATCCCATATGTCATTTTGAAAACCGGCTTGAGGTAACAGATGTTATGAATTGGCACTATACAATGAATGATTGATTGATTGATTGATGAAGGAGTTGATGGTGAGTCCTGAGGCTTGGCCAGTTGAGTACCACTGTTCTAAAGGACACATTCAACACATACACAGTCAACAAAATCTTGCATAATTAAAGATGTAGTTACTCTATGCAATAGCTGTCACTCCCAGAAAGATGTTTTCCTGCATCTCAGCATAATTCAGAATGTGGTTATAACTCCAAACCCCACAGCCTAACATGTTTGATTTTTGTTTCTCCAGATAGAAATTGTGAACATCACTCTAGCTTTGCTGTTCTCGACTTCCTCTTTAATCAAGTTTTCTGACAAGTTAATGGATTGTAAAAAAATAATTAAATCTAGCATCAATTCCTAATTCCTAAAGATCCAGTCTGTCAGAAAAAATCAAGATATTTCTTGATGACCCCCCCCACTCCCACTTCCTTCCCCACCCCATGTCCCCCTCCACCCCTACCCCTGTATTGCGAGGAATCTGCTGCAGTCATGAGGAAGTGATTCCTAACTAGCTTCCCACCATTGCCAATTCAATGAGTCTGAAATTCATCCAGAGGAGCAGCAAATGGTGGCAGGACTCGCTGCAGCAAAACAATGTTGACAACATTCTGAAAAAAATGCCTTTTTGAAGACCCTTTTTTTCTACCTTTATTGCTTCAAATCTCACTGCAGACTGTCCTGATATACATGGTGACTTTGTTAGATAGAAACCAACCACACATCAGTTATTATCATATACAAAGAGTAATTAAAAACACAATAAATACAAGTCAATGCAAAGACGAGAGCATATTTTGATGACCATGCTCTATAATTGTCAACACTTAAAATGGGAAACATATTATTCAATATAAATGCGGTTTAATTAGCATATACTGTAGGATGCTTATCTGTAGATAATAATTAAGCTTTTTTTAATTTTCTGAAGTTCTTGTTTATCACTTCTCTTGTAACAAACCTATTTGTAGTTAACGGTAATTATGGACAACGTAGAAAAATAAAGACACAAAGGCAGAATATAAAAGAGACAAAGAAGAAAAGTGCACAGGCACTGGCCACCACCAGCGGCTTTCTAATGAGGCACTGGTTGCTATGGTGACAAGGCTTAAAGAGACCACCAAAGACAAGGCCTTGCCCTTAACCAGTGTGATGTGTTTGTGTGTGTGTGTGTTTGTATGTTGTGTGTCCTTAGTCCAGCCAAGCTCAGCCTGCCTGACTGTGTCCTCCGGCAGGCTCGGATGCTGTGAGTCAGACTGAAGAGCGCAGGCTGTGATAAGATGCTACCAGCAGTCCTCAGCCCAGATCCGTGCCCTTTCTCCCAGGACTTGGCTGTGGCTCTGCCATGCTTCCCTGGCCTTCTTACTGTGCCTACCCAAAAGATGACACTCCATGGGGGGAGAAGGGGGCAATTATAACCCGTACCCTGACCTTTTTCACAGGCGCCCACCTTTGACTTCCTGCTTGGCTGGATTTGACCAACCAAGACGGCCACAAGCCATAGCCTCTGTCTCTGTGTGTTGTCCCTTTTTGCCTCAGTATTGAGTGGAAAATCAGGCAGGGGACCTCTGCCAATTGCTTCCCGATAGCTGTTAATTCAATAAGTGAAGCAGCCTTGCCTTGATTTGCCCTTGTGGGGAGAGTAAATGGACAGAGAAATACATGAATAAAAGGCTGAGTAAAGAGCAGACAAAGAGAGATGGTAGAGAAACACAATGCCAGCAAATGTATCCTGTCTCTTTTTATGACTCAGCCATATCCCCAACCCCAAGTCACCCCACCTAAGACTCGCCGGCAGGCATGGACACTCATGCTGAAGTCACTGTAGCAGATCTGTGGTTGCCATTGTTGGCTAAGAAAACACAGCGTCAAAGTCTGTCTCATCCCGTGCTTTAAAAGTGTGCATGTGTGCATATTTATGCATCTTGGTGTTAGTGTTGCTTTCTGTAACGGTGTGTGAAATGTAGAGTGGGAAACACACAGAGACGAGTGTTAATGAGGCTCCATTTATCCCACTATATCCTTCCTATATCCCGTACTGGAATTAATTAGTAAGTGAGGAATAAAGTAAAAGTCATGTGAACCTAAAAATGCCTAAGCTCTTGATGCCAGTGGCTCTTTTTGGGAATTGAAATGAATACTCTTCACAAACCATTTCATCTGGGCTTTGCATTCTACTCTGTCTTATTGGTAGACTATGAGAGGCTAACACTGCATGTTTTTTGGGCTGATTCACACCCATCTTGCCCCTCCCTATAAGAAGAAGTGTGATTAAGCTTTTAACGATTAAGCTGGTTAGTCAGGAGTTCTAAGATCCAGCTTTAGACCTGCTCAACTACACATAGACTCATCAGAACTGTCCTAAATAATATCATTCATGGTTGATATTTAGAAATTCAATACGAAAAAACAAGTACTTCCCAAGATGCACTGCAATAATCATAATAATGATATAAAACGCTATGAGGAGACAGAGCCACTGACTGTGTTTCTCAGCAACGGTAGACATAAGTTAATATGAACAAGAATACTACTTTTGACAAAATACAAACATCTACAATCTCAACTCCAGCTCTTGGAAATGGAAATGGAAACAACTAGTGATCTGGCTCTGTCTATGACAAAGTACAACTTGAATGTAGTCAGTCAAAAAAATGTTATTTATATCTGCTTCCTGTCAAGATCAAAAGAGATGTTACACGATCTTTTGAGGTGATACATTGCTCTCTGGCACTCTTATGTGTTTGTTTGATTAAAAAAAAAAGAGAGAACAGTATCTGCCAAGTTTCTCCTTCAGTGCATGATGCAACCCTGTTTAAAAATCAGTAAGGATTTGTTATGCTCCTGTAGTCTGAGTCCAGCCTAAGTGAAGTTAATGTTGTTGACTGCAACGTCTGAGAACAATGAAAAAGGAAAATTCTTCCATTTATCCCGATTAAAAACATTAATTTGATAAATTGCTCGCATAGAACAAATATCGATTACCAATGACGGTTGTCTTTGATTTGTGCACCATATCAGAGTATTCATATCGCTGCTACTGTAAGTAACTGGTGAGTCATTGGAACAGTGGGTTTTCCTTCCATGATGAAATAACAGGTGTGCAATTTATCCTGAAAACTGTACATTAGACAGAATGCAGCAGGTGGCAACAATTCTTCTTCTTTTCCAACTAACATGGCTGTGCTCTCCTCCCCCATCCCACAGAAAAACGCGTGGGCTCCTGCCCCTTGATACTTCACTGGTGTCTCCGTCTAGCAGTGTGACAGGCTTTTTACTCAGACGACTGCTGCTGCTGCTGCTGCTGGCACTTCTCTGAGAGCAAGAAACGATCGGCATGTCATACAGAGGGGCTTTCACAAACAAGTCATCTCTGAAAATCCTGCAGACAAGCTCTCGTCAATTAGCCTGGTCTTAGATGATAACAGAGCGGTTTTCACTAACCGTTACATCACACCCCAGTTGATTTACATGCCGCGTTGCGCACGCTCTCTGTGAGACAGTATAATGAAAGATACAAGGATTCATCCTGTCAGAGTATCAAATTATTTAAAATACAACCATAGAAGATGTTCAATTATTGAGCCTGTTATACAAACATGTATGTTACATCCATGAGAAATCATTTACTGTACAGCGATCGCTTTGTATGCACTAAGTGAAATCCTCTGCCTTAGAGGGAACAAGCGACACTGAGCAGTTCACTCAGAATAAGGATATTTAATTCTGAAGCAGATTCTCAGAGCAGAGTCTTAACCCAGCGGGGAAAAAGAGAGGTTCTGAGATCTCCTCGTATGAGACTTGAAGGTTCTGAGATCAAATTCCTACGAGCCATAGAAGGCTTGTGGAGGGAATACTGAGAGGAGCTCTGAGGCGTCTCTTTCCACTCCACAGGACTAGTGGAGTGTGGGATCCTCCTGGTGCTCCACACAAACAGATCCATCTGACATGACAGACCTAAACCCCCTCAGGGCCCACTTAACTCACAGCCACATTAATTGAATCTGGGCCCTCGTGAAAGCACTAGAGGAGCTCTACATCATGTGATACGGTATAGAGAGAAAAAAACAGAGGATTTGGAGCAAAAGGGAATGCATGACATGGGTTGGGATTTGATGTGTTTTGAGGCAATGAAGCAAAGGATTTTGATGTGTGTGGCTCAGATCATTAAGTTGAATCAGCTTAGATCCATCAGAAAGAAAACACAGCTTTATGGGGCAATTCTAGCTGGCTAGATCTCATTGTCCCTCTCTCTCTCTCTTTTTCTTCTCTTTTCTCCGCAGGTAACAGAGAGAGAGGTGTTCTAAGCGTTGTTTCTTGTATCTGTTTTCCTCCAGGGATCTCCATGGAGATAAAGTTGACCTCTTGGTATGTAATCATCCTCCTTCTCTTCGCAGGTGAAGGAGGTAAGGGGAAAGGAGCTCAGAGAACATGGAGAGAGCATGTTAGCAACACTCGCACACATAAACACAAAGAGAAAAACCTACACACACACACACACACACACACACACACACACACATAAAGCAAACACACAACTCTCTGCAAACACATTTCTCGCGCTCACCTCAATATAACCCGTGTGTTTACTCCCAGGAACAACATTTTCACTCTGTCTCAGTCCGTCTGAGGATTAATTCAGTGGACAGACGCCGATAATACAGACCTACAGAAATCTGGGCCTCCTCCTTTAACAAATGTCAGATAAAGTCATCATCATCATTTTATTACACAAAGCCGATTACTCCTCCAGCCAGGCGCGTGTGGGGATAAAAGTGGGGATCGGGTGGAGAGCCCTGACACAAATTGGATTTCCACTCTCCTATATCCTTAAATATAGATTTATTATCCATTAGCACTCCAGCATCCCTCGCTAACTTTGCAACACGGGGATTTGCTCTAATGAATAGAAATCATGCAGTATATAAAAATGTATTATTTACTTTCAAAGGGCTTCATTGAATTTGGAGCAGAAAAATGTAAATGAGCAAAATAGGTGCAGCAAAAGTACTTTGTTCTTGTCACAGTCTGTGGTGGTAATCTACTGTGTATGGAAATCCAGATGCTGCATGAGCTTGAACAGGGGAACACAGACACCAGGGTATTTATATTCCCACATGTACATTTATTGGCTAGGGCTTCTTTTTTAACACTTTTATTTCATAAAATAAAACAATGTAGCACTCTGTATGAGCCGCAGATATTTTGCATTTCCATTGTGTGCATTCTTTGAAAGAAATTTGCACCTGTAAGTAGCCTTATAACGCTCATACTGTTCATATTTATATGCATAATTTTGATGCATATGTACAGTGCAGTGTGTCACAGTCCCCGCACGTGTGTCCATTCCCCACTCCTCTGCGAGAGTGTGCGTGTATTGAGGGTCAGAGTTTGTTTCTCTCCCTGGCTGGTTGCTGTTGGCAGGATTAGCGACAGGACAAGATGTTCAGCAAAAGCCCTCAGTTAGCGTCGCCAAACATTGCATAATGCTCCATTTAGCACAGCACAAATATGAGGCTTTACTCTCAGACCTCTGACCTATCTGTAGGGCCCTTTTCTGGATGGATGAACCTAAAATGCGTTTTTAGCAGATGGATAATGTTTGTGGTGATTTTCCTTGGCTTAGTGGCTGAAATATGTTTTTGTTGCTTTGCCTGTGAGCTGTGGTTTTCTGTGTGTATCACACGTAACAGATGAAGCATTGGCTGCTTGTTCTTAGTGTATACATTTCAACAACTGTTGTATAGAACATATTAACACAATATATGTAGTAACAGACACTATAGCTGCTTCTGAGCGCAGTGTGTAAGTCCATGTGTGTCTGTGTACGATCTTGAAATCCTATACCTCTGAGAAAGTACAACATATGTCATACATCATTTAACATGAACCAGAGATGTGTGAGGAGAGAGAGCAAGAGGCAGACTCTTCACCCTCAATCACCTTACAGACCTAATGTCTGACTCCTTCTGTCTCTGCAGCGCTGTGCAAAGTGAGGAGGGAAACTAGTCCAGCTATATTTCAAAGATGTAACCTTGGGCTATCTGAGGACTCTGCAAACACTAGAGCCTATCAGGCTCAGTAGAGTCGACACAGAGGCATGTTGGAGGGGGAAAAAAAGGACTTTTATGAATATCTACGGAGGGGGTACATGAGTTATTCTTACAATAAAAGTCTTTCCAAATGTACCTTTTTGTGCAAACGTAAAGGATATTCTTGCCCCTCCGTTCCCCATCATGATTTGCTTTTCCTGTATGTTGTACTCCGTCCTCACCCCACTTACAGTTCTCTCATCTCTTTCTCCATCCCTGCCTCTCCCCCTCTCCGTTTTTCTTAGAACTGCATTTCTGTTTATCACTCCTGATGCTCGCCCTGCCAAATTCCCCTCTCTCCACTTTATTCTATCCCTGGGTACCTTGATTCTCTCTCCTCGACCGCTGTGCTCATCCCCCATCCACCCCATCCCCTGCCTGAGACGACTCTAAGTCATCTTCACACAGAACTACTCTCATCTCCTCTCTCTCCATCCCAACCATCTCTTTATTGACTTCAACTTGTTCTCCCATCCATCCTTTCCATCTCTCCAGGCTTTTAGAGTGAATGATACAGATAGATGCTCTCTGCACCCTTTCTCAAAGCTCTCACACACAATCAACAGCTCTGCACTCAGCAGTCTACCTCACATCTCCCCTTTTCTATCTCTCTCTCACTCTCACACACACACGCACACACACACACACGCACACACATGCACACACACGCACACACACGCACACACACACACACACACACACACACACACTGAACAGGTCTCTTTACACCTGGCCCATCTCTGATCGCAGAGGTTCAGGTTGATACAATGTGGGCAGCAAAGCACTTCACTTGTTTTCATGGGCAGTGGCTATAGGGGACAGACTTTTATTCTTCTTTACCTCGATACAAATATAGATCATGTCATTATGCAATGCTACACAAGTTGCTTTAGGGGAGTAAACATGTAAGTGGTGTTCCTGATGTATCCTTATTATGTTTTGCAGTAGTAGAAGAAGGATTCAAATGTCTGTTGAAATAGCAGCACCACATTCTTGAAATACTTAATGTCAGGAAAATGTCTTGTATAAGTATGGGAACATTGTCAGTAAAATATACTTAAGGTATCAACCATCATGCAGCAGAATGGCTCCTGCCACCTCTATTTGTAGTAATGTGTCTGATGCATCGATGTGTATGCATCATTTAGACTTGTGTTTTGGTCAGCTGTTTTTTGTTTTGTTTTGCTTTGCTTTAAATTCCCTTGGCAAGGATTACCCACTCTGCAGAGCTGGCAACAGGCCCGAACATTTCCAGGCGCCAAAAGACTCCTGATTAACATAGTAGTTTTTTGATTAATCACACATTTGTTTGCTAATTTGCACTACAAATGCACAATCAACACTGGAATGGCATGGCCTTGAAGAGGCTCCTTCATTTGTACTTAATCGAGGCCCAAGAGGAGCCTTTTGTCCAAGTTCATCTATTTTGGTTGTAATTATATTAAGATGGGGGGATCGTTGCAGGAAGTGTGCGCACAAAATCCTGACAGATGTTAAGGCCAAACTCAAATCAACAACAAAGGAATCCAACCAATTCTCCAGAAGTGCTTCAGTACTTTCTTTATTAGAACAAAAATGATAGCAAACATAGTTTTAATTAATTTTCCCATAACTAAGTGACAACCCCCAGTGTTAAAAAATATAGTCAAGTGTTAAAAACTACAGTTCTTTGAGTGTCTGCTTGAGGCTGGGTCCAAAAGCCCAAGAAGTCACACATACACTGATTGGAAAATGCCAGTTTCCACATCACAAATAAACATGTTCACAGCCTGTTACAATAAAAATCAACTTTGTCTGAATAGTTCATGTCTTAATTGGTACACTGCACAGGGGATGAATCAACTCATCCGTTTTGATTTTAGGAATGATACAAGTTTGGCATTATTAGTGTGTGACTGCAAGCAGGGTGTGTTGTAACTGTTTGTCAGGAGGCTTGAGGACCGCCTCACCTCCAACTCTGTCTTTTTCTAGGTGAGCAAAAGTTAGGTTGAATCAGCATTTTCAATATGGCGACCACCGTCGTTGGGCTTCAAAATTCGCGGCAGTAACCAACAGGTGATGCCGCTGACACTTCATTGTTGATATTTCTGTTACAAAAGATACATTGTTTCATGGAGTCATGAGTCAGCAAACCTGACCTTTTCTGATGAAAGAAATAAATTAACACATAACAACATCCTGAAAATGTGTCAACAGCTTTGTTTCGTCCTTGGGTCCCCTTACTGGGTTGATCCAGCCAAGACTGTTGATTGGCTTGATTTAAAGCAATGCATCATATTTAGTTAGCTCAACACAGGTTTTTGTTTGTGTCAAATCTCAATTTGCCAAGCAAGCACAACAGCTGGGGAAATAAATGTATGAATGCAGGGTAAAGCTAAACGCTATAACCGATTATTAAACAGCTGGTCTTTGTTTGCACTTCATGGTACAGATATGTGTTGAAGAAGAGACGAAAATGAAACATCAAAAAGGTATAGTTTGGGACGCTGGTGGCATAGTGGACGCTGGTGGCGCAGTGGTTAGAGCGTGCGGGCCGCCAAGGTTCAAATCCAGCCTGTGGCTCCTTTCCCGCATGTCATTCCCTGCTCTCTTTCTCCCTGATTTCAGACTCTATCCACTGTCCTAGCTCTCCAATAAAGGCACAAAATGCCCAAAGAAAAGGTATAGTTTAATAGCCCAGTTAGTATTTTCCCTCAGAGTATCTCTAACACTCAGCCTGTCTTTCATTAATTAGAGCTATGATCAGTATTGATCATAACTCTAAGGAGCTGTACTCTTTTCTTGCATTTTAACACTCATTGATTGGGTCATTGTGAAGTCATAACAGAGTGATCAGCGCAGCAGTTTACCGTAGACACCTGCCTGTTTAAAAGCGTCATATGAAATGTTGACAGTGTGATTCTCTTTGTATTGATTTTAGAAAAGCAAGAGGTGGAATGACATCCTGATTAAGAGCAGTGCGCCTTGGATTCTGTTCCCCAGACGACTGAGCCCACAGAAAGGTAAATTATCATGTCACTCGACTAAAACACCAGATTATAACATGTCCTGGAAAAAAAAGATGTTCCCTCTTTCTCTATTCCTCTGTCTTACCTCACACCACACACTCTCATCTGAACACACACACCTCCTGCTTTACACCATAAGCTCTGGTGGTACACATCAGGCTGTGATGATGAACGAGCGCTTGCTCTTTTACAGCGTGATAAAGCCCCCTGTCTGGGCTCAGATAGGAAGGTTATTGTTGGAACACCGTAACCTTTATTTCATGTGTTGTAAAAAGAAATCAATTAAGAGCTAGGTAGGATCCTGCCATGCTTTTAGCACGACTAATCACATTTTGCTCATCCACACTTGAGTGTTTTTTTCCCTGTTTTTTTTTCTCTCTCTGTGCATTTTATTTCTTCTAATTCCATATTTTTATGTCTTTGGCATTCTTTCATAGGCTCACGCTCCCTTTCTGTTTAATTTGTGACAGCAGGAGCAGTCAGAGCTCCCATTTAACCCTACGCCTGCAGCTTTAATAGCTTTAATCACTGCCTTCACCATGGCAACCTGTCCGGACAACAAGTCAAATCCCACTAGTGGTATTTTCTGTACATCAAAGCCGACCTCCAATTGCTACCAGCTTCTCAGAAAAAAACACAAGTCAAGCAGATTTCAATCAAAGAAAACGTTGTAAAGATTGATGTGAATTATGAATCGTAGAATTAATTTAGAATAACCCTGAGAACATTAACCAGTGGCATACTGTATCTCTAAGGACACCAGTCAGTCTCAGTCATGTCGCCCACAATTACAAGAACGTAATGCCTCAACTGAAAGATCCCAATAATAAACACAAAGCCTTTGAGAAAAAAATAATGTCCAAACTCCAATTAAAAGATTCTTGTTTGCAGTTGATGTAGAACTTTATTCCCTGTAAACTGCACATACAACATTTACAGTATTTAACCGTAAGGTGTTCCTAATGTCCAAATGATCCTCTTTTCTCTGTCCCACTGCTAAAGCTGCCGTCTCCAAAATAAAGCATCTGCTACCCTCAAAGTATACAATTTCTTCTCTCAAACTTTATGTTGTATTTACCAAGATGTTGCTGGACCCAACAAAATCAATGCAGAAAATGGTTTCCCATCAAAAGCAGCATATTTTTAAAAGAGGATGAAAGATCCTCGCTTTCACACAGATATTTCTTCATCAGTAAAAAACAGGCTTCTAAATAATTGACAAAAATATATATTAAAAAGGACTTATTTTTTTTGTTTAATACATAAAATATGTACAATTCTTAAAATACACATTAGAAATTCATGCATGGTGTGTGAATGTTTAAGACATAATATGTCAGCTGCAGCTCCGACAGTACACAGAGGGAGATTTGGCTTCTAAAAATGAATATGAAAATGTAAATGTAAGTGAAAGCAGTAAGCACGCTCAGTTTTATATCTCAATCGATCAAAAATAGGAGTTTTTTATTATTTTTTGCCAGTCAACTGATTTCCAAAGTGACGACGGTATTGATAATGTCTGTGGATAACTTTTTCACGTCGTGTGGGTCGGCTAAAAGGAAAGAAACTCGCAGAAGAGGAAAGCCAACTGCTAATGCTATGCCTGTTGCTAGCCAAGATAACGAGCATGGTGACTCCGATGATGCAGCACGAGAGGCTAACTTGATTGATGGAGAGGAGATGAACGTGCAACGAGATGACTTGATAGTGGATCGAGTTACCACCAATATAGCCACAATGCTGGACAGTAAGTTAGCTGCTATACTCAAACCGGTTAACGAGCTCTCTCAGAAATTTGACACCTTATTTGAGAGGATCGTTGCTGTTGAGCAACGGGTTTCGGACCTGGAGGATACAATACCTCTGATCACACCGCGAGTGAATACTCTGGAGACTGCACTGAGAAGAGCAACGGATCGTATTAAAAGCATGGAGAACCAAAGCCGACGGCAGAATGTGAGAATTGTTGGACTTAAGGAAGGCATGGAGGGAAAGGAGTCGATGGGCTTCTTTGAAAACTGGATCCCAGAAGTTCTGGGCATATTAGGAGAGCGAATCCGGATCGATCGAGAAACCACCGCACCAGTCCTCCGCTGAGGCTAAAAAAATGTTCCGAGAGCTGTTTTGGTGAGGCTACACAACTACACCGACAAGCAGAGAATCTTGTATGCGGCAAGGAACAAGGGCAGGATTAAAGTGGAAGGTCAGGACGTATCTTTCTTCCAGGACTTCTCCGCTGAGGTAGTGAAAAGGAGGAAGGAGTCAGCAAGCGCCCGGAGGAGGCTACATGAGGCTGGTATAAGATACTAATTTGTGTATCCTGCCGTGATTAAAATAACCAACATCAATGGGAAGATGATGTCACTCTCCTGCATGGAAGAAATTAATGACTATATTAAAAAACTGCCAGCTCCATGATGAGCTTGGTAAGGGTCATCATGACATCATCACATACGAGTATGTTGATAAGGTTATTCTAGCTGTGTTGACATTGACCGATCAGGGTTAGATCTTACTATTTGGCTTCGACTGACGCCTAGTGGACGAGTCTCCTTTAACATCAGTACACAATAGTGAGTCAGTCGTGCCATGTTTTGTTTGTTTTTTCTTTAGTTTTTTTCCCAGTTCCCTTCTGGAACTGGACTGTTCGGGATTCAGTTTTTGCTTGGAACCATCTCTGTTCTCTTTTGAAGCTCGCACACGGTTTAAAGCCATAGATTGGTTAGGATCATATGAAGCAGTTATTGTTGGAACACAACATACATATACTTTTACCAGTTATAAATGAGTATCAAGATATGTACATGGAATATCCGGGGCTCTAATAATGTTATTAAGAGGAAATCTGTCCTGAACTCGCTTAAAAAAGAAAAGATTCAGAACACATCTAACCGATGAGGAACACAAAAAAATAAATAAAAGGGAGTGGGTTGGTCAGGTTCACTTTTCATCTTATTCAACAAATAAGAGGGGTGTGATTATATTACTACACAAAAATATGCCATTTACTGCTACAGCTTCATTCAAAGATAAAGAAGGAAGAATTGTTTTAGTTAAAGGGGTATTATTTGGAGAAGCTGTTTTGCTAGGAAATATTTACGCCCCTAATGCTCAAGATGAAGCTTTCTTTGCTCTGTTATTTAGTCAGCTGGCTGAAATGGACTGTCCAAATATGATAATAGGAGGAGATTTTAATTGTAGTTTATCTCTGTCATTGGATAGGCTTCCACCTCAAAACACTCAGTCCAGTAATGCACGGGAAGTCCTGAACATTATTAAGGAATTTGATCTTCTAGATGTGTGGAGGCATTTCAATCCTTTGTCAAAAGGCTACACATTTCAGTCTCTTCCCCATTCTTCAGCGTCACGCATTGACTATATATTTGTGTCCAGATGCTTATCTCATTTAATAGAACACTCAGATATAGGTCACATCGCTCTCTCAGACCATGCACCTGTCACTATGTTAATGTAACCTCTAAGACCTATTGAACGCTCATTTTCTTGGAAAATGGATACTTTATTATTCATGGATAGCAACTTTATTACATTTTTGGAAGAACAGACACATTTTTAGAGTTTAACGATAAAGATGGGGCAGACCCAAGAATTGTATGGGAGGCATTTAAAGCCTATATGAGAGGTATGATTATTTCATATTCAAGCCGGAAGAAAAAAGAGCGGGTTGCCGAACAAACTAAGATCGAAAACTACTATAGAACTAAATTAGATGAGGTCTTAACTGAACTAAAGGCAACCAGGATATCGTTGCCGAATCTGATAACAAAAAAAGCAGAAAAGGACATTCTCTTTGCCAAACAAAGACTCTTTGAATTTGGCAACAAACCAAACCGCCTACTAGCGCGCCTAGCAAGGAATGCCCAAATAAAGAACTTATACAGGACGAAAATAGTCAACGACAAACAAATAACCTTCGGATTAATGATGCATTTAAAAGGTTCTATGAAAAGTTATATAGTTCTGAAAGCAATGTGAATAAGCTCAAGGAATGGCTCTTCTTAAACAGTCTGACAATCCCACAACTATCAGAAGATCAGGCTAATCTTTTGGAAGGCAACATCTCTTTATTAGAAATCGATACAGCCATATCCTCACTCCAATCCGGCAAGTCGCCCGTGGCGGACGGATTTCCGGTTTAGTTTTTTAAAACACTAAAAGGTACGATCAATAAATTATTACTTAGCGTTTTCAATACATCTATTGAGGACTCAAAACTCCCAGAATCAATGTATTTGGCCAATATAACACTTATAATAAAGAAAAAGAAAAACCCAGAACTCTGCTCCTCATACTGACCAATCAGTCTACTTGGAGTGGACATGAAAATTGTATCTAAAGTATTGGATCGCAGGTTAGAACGGGTAATGACTCATATCATGGATGCAGATCAGATCGGTTTTATAAAGGATTGAATGTCATGTCACAATACAAGACGCTTATTTAACATCATTCATTATCTCAATCATTGCCAAATTCCTGGAGCAATTATATCGATGAATGCTGAAAAAGCCTTTGATTGGGTTGAATGGGAATACATGTTTGACATTTTGAAGAGATTTGGCTTTCACACTAACTTTCTAGGCTGGGTGAAACTTCTGTACAAGAAGCCCACAGCTTCTGTCCTGACAAACGGTCTTATTTCAGCACCTTTCAAGTTGTCAAGAGGTACAGCCCAAGGCAGTCCTCTGTCCCCGCTCCTGTATGCCCTGGCTAGAGAGCCGTTAGCAATAGCTATTCGACAAAATAACGATATTAAAGGAACAATGATCGGTACAAAGCAAAACAAAATTATGTTGTATGCGGATGATGTCCTGTTGACCCAAGTGTGTCAGTACCTGCTGTCATAGAATGTGTTAAAGAATTTGAACTAATATCTGGATACAAAGTTCATTTTGACAAATCTGAGGTAATGCCCCTGGTGAGCGATAGGCGTGTTGAACCTGATTTTGTTAGACCATTTCGCTGGGCCCCTGATGGTTTCAGTTATCTGGGAATAAAAGTCACACCAAAACTCAATTGACTGTATAGTGAAAACATTAACCCCTTGATTAAGCACTTGAAAGAAAATATGATGAGATGGAGGAATCTGCCCATATCCTTTCTTGGTAGGATCAATCTCATTAAGATGACTATTCTCCCTAAGATAATTTATCCTGTATCCATGCTTTTTGTGATTTTAAGGACAGAAGATATTAGAGATATTAATAAAGCAATATCAGACTTCATTTGGGCAGGAAGGAAACCCAAAATAAAATTAGAGAAGTTACAACTCCCTAAAGAAAAAGGTGGGTGGGGTCTACCTAAAGTAGAAAATTATGTTATGTCAATACATGCCAGGATTATATCTTCATGGGAGGTTGGAAACACTGGGTTGCATTGGCTTGAAATAGAGGCCATAATGTGTAAACCTTTTTCCCCTGTAAATTTATTAGACAAACGACTGAATGAATTACCAATTCTAGTCAAGGACAACTTATTAATAATATATCTTACATAATGTTTATATATCTCCATATGTTTATAGTAAGTTCACAACAGGAGCTTCCCCAATTTGTTCCAAATGCAAAGCTAATACTGGAACTAGAATGCATTGTCTTTGGGAGTGTGAAAATATTCACTTATTTTGGAAGGCAGTATGTGGAGAAATAGGCATGGTGATAGGAAAAGAACTGCCTCCTGGCCCACTTCTATGCCTCCTAGGAAGTCTACCGAACATTTTGAAGGAACATAAGGACATAATCCAATTTCTTTTAATGTTGGCTAGGAAGACTATAATGACAAAATGGGTTGGGGATGAATCCCCTACTGTTCACTTGTGGAAATCTCTGATATCTGATGTTGTGACATTAGAAAAGTTAAGATACTGTATCGGAGGAAAGGCTCCTCTCTTTAAAGGGAAATGGGAAAAGCCCTTGAATCTTCTAAATGTTAAGTGCAACTTATCATAATGATCCCTGAATGATTATCTTGCTATTGTACAACATCCCTATTAATCACATGTATACTATACTGGTAGATGCTGAATGTGACTACTGGACCAACTATGCAAATATTTTGCTAAAGTGCACTGAGCTGTTATTTGTTTTGTCTTTGAAAATCAATAAAAAGAATGTTAAAAAACCTTTAGTGCTTTGTTCAGTCTGTGTTGTAAGATGACGTGACGACCCTCCCACCAGCAGGGCCTGCTATTGTGTTTCTCCGTCTGTGTGTGTGTTTGCGTCCCTGCAGGTTGCAGGTGGGCGGTGTTCTGCACACACCTGGGCAGACATGGCTAGTCTCCCATGTGTAGGCTATTTAAGATCGGATTGTCAACCTCCCACTCTCTCGCATCCCTCCTGAGCATCACACCATCGCCACAGCTTCTGACTTGCACCATTTGTTTGTCTTATTGTTGTGGTATCTTGGTATTTTGGTGATAAACCTTGCACTGTTTGGTTAAATCGTACTTTCTGGTGATTTTGGAGCTGCTGTGATGCAAGACAAATTTCATAGGTCTGAAAATAAAGTACTATCAATCAATCAATCAATCAATTGTCAGACCTGAAGAGTCGGGTCGTGACAGAAGATAATAAGCCGTATCTATATATTTCACAATCATATATTTAAAATGTAAAATAATAATGGGAAACACTGCATGTTCATCTGTCTCTCCTCCCATCTAATGATCAGCTCACAGATCTCTGTGATCAAGAGTTCCCATTGGACAGTATTACGACGTGCGGTGCTGTTTATATGTTCAGGACAAGTTACTACAGGGATTGGGGCGCCAGTAGCCTAGTGGCAGCCCATGCACAGAGTGGCCAAAGTCCTTCAGAGTGGGCGGCCCAGGTTCAAATCTTACCTGTGGCTCCTTTCCCTCATGTCGTTCCCCACTCTCTCTCTCCCTCCCCGGTTTCTGACTCTACTGACTGTCCTGTCATTAAAATAAAGGAATAAAACGCCCCAAAATAAACCATGGATATACTCATGAATATACTTTTTCATTCTGAAAAAAGAAAAAAAAACAGCATAAACCTTAAAAAAGTTACCTCAAGAACTGCAAAGAAAGTCACTTAGTTTTTTTCTGCAGGAGGTTGTAGAGCATCAGATCATCTGCCTATTATGAAAATGATTTATTTTCACACTGAGCTGGAAATGGTGTATCAGTTGATTTTTGCGCAAATCTAAAATGTGCATTAAGGCTAGGAATATGAACGCTGCCTAAATCATCAGACTACAGCCGATTTGTTCCAAGATTGACTTTACAGAGTGATATTAACCTTTCACCTTCTTCAAAAACATTCCTTGTGTTGTGTGTTTTACGTAGGGCAGTTTTGATTTTGACCAGAACCAAATATTTTCTGTTAAAAGCAAAATATTTATCATTTAGAAAAACAAGTCAGACGTTTTCTTTGTCTTTTTTTAGAGCACATTAATTTAGGAGGTCACAAACAAGCCAACCTTATCCAGAATTTCTCTGAATCATTGCCAAAGTGTAACCGCATTCTGTTGTAATTACAAATACCTGTAATACTGCTCATATTCTTCCTTGTCTTTCTTCCCTGGACCTCATGCCAGCTCTGCACAATGCACCCTGTAACCTTTCTCCTTGTTCCTTGTGTTTCTCTCTCTCTCTCCCTTTCACACTGTTTGCGTAGCCTTAGAGACCGTATGCTGCCCTTGGGTCTTTAAAATTCAAAAAACTTAGCAAAAAAAATACAGCAAGTTCAAACAAGGTTTCTTTATTTTTCTGTGAATAGGCAACTCAAATCTGAAAATGATTTTTTCGTTCTCTATTGTATCCAAAAAACACTCCACATTCTTCTTGAAAAAGATGGAGAAAACATCTGAATAAGCACAGTTGGCATGGTTCCTGACCTCTCCTCCACATTTCTCTTTACTATGGACTCATTTTTTGGCGCTGCAAAATTCTTCTCCTGCAAAACCTCAATTCTCTGTTTTTTCTCTGTGTGCCTGGTCTCAGTTGCTGGTACTCTCACCACCTATTCCTTCCTTTCTCTCCTCCGCCGTCTCTGTCACTACATTCCCCTGCCCATGTCTCCCGAGGGTATGAGGAACGAGAGGTTTTAATTAGGGGAACACATCTTAGCTCCAAGGGAAAAAACAGAGACGGCACACTGACACACGGGCTGCTACTTAGGCACCCTGACCTAGCCGAGGAGTGCGACGATCGTGGGCCGGGGGAAGCTCATCTCCTCACTTCCCCTGGAGGCTCCGGCACCGTGGGCTCGGCATGCTTCCCAGATCTGTCCATCTTGTCTGTGTCAGTGTTACAGTACAGATTCCCATCAGCAGCAGTAATGGTGGTCTAATAGGGCACTCCAGTCCTGCCCGTGCGCAGTAATGAGGACGGCTGCCAGCACGGCAGAGTCATGCCTGTCTTTGGCACTTTTATCGGTGGTAGGTGCAAAATTGACCCTCCTTTGTTTTTGCTTTCACTTTCTATCCTACACAAAAACAGTCCCAGACTAATTCCATCAGTCACCCTGAGATTGTATTACATACGCAGAGTCAAAGACTCGGTGGGAGTTTGGCCTTGGGGTATGTGTTTTGCTCTACCTTAGATACCCTATAGTGATAGTCAAGGGGGGAGGAACAATTACATTGTAACCCGCAGCGCTGTAGAAGAGTACTTATATTTCCCCTTTCATCTTTTTCCTCTCTGTCTTTTCCTCGCTCTTTTTCTTTCTCTATCCGTCTTCATTAGCATCACAGTGCGGCTGTATTTATCGTTCTTGGAGAGGATCAGTGGCCTGCCTAGAGGGCTGGTGTGATGAAGTTAAAAACTCACAAAAACACTGCACACACTCTTACACACCCTCACATCCATGCATAGATCCTGTCAGGTCCTGTACGTGACACGACTCTATACATACACACACACAAAACCCTTTGGGGTATTGAATCTAATGAGGACACTGGTCCAGAGCAGGGTTACCATAACAAGCTTAACTCAGTGTGTGTGTGTTCAGCTATACACACAGCTCCCACACTGTCCTTATCAAGTGAAAAAGGGCCCCTCTTTGAAGCAGTAAAGGTACCATTAGTTTGCCTGCAATCTGCTGGGGAGGGGAAGAAGGCAAAAGGCATGAAGAAGGATGAGGTGAGCGAGATCAAGAGATGTGTAAGGAGCGCTTTCATCTCAGGGTTCTCAGGTATCTTCTTCATTCTGTTCACGTCAAAAGGCTCTTGGAGAAGTCTCTTTATGCACACACAAACTTGCTGCCTGAATTATGAAACCCAAACATCAACATTTTTCCCTCGACAGCTGACTGAAATGATACAAAGCAATCTCCCCGGCCCTGATTGAAAAGGCGCTGGCTCCTGATTTGCATGGAAAGACATGTATCGCAGCGAGTTCCCACTTTCACGACTTTGTTTTGATTCCTTTAAGTGGATCCGAACTTAAGAGACAAACTACTCAACAGTATGAATCTCTAGTGGCTGACTTACACTTTTCACCACCTACAGTCGCCGACATCTCGAGAGCCGAAGCCCTTTCAGTCACTTCCCCACTATGTAAACTCTCCCCTCTGCTTCATCATTCTCTAATTGGAAATGTTAATTGCTTCTTTAATGGCTTCTCCCGGACTAAGAACTGGCACTGTGGGAGACAGAGGCCAAGGATGGCTTATGTCACACCACTCTGAAGACACGGAGCCGGACAGGGGAACGGTGACCTCATTGACCCGGCAGCTGGGAGCTGAACAACATCATCATCAGCCTTAAGGGTCGGGCTCACTGAGGGCAGCAAGCAGAATGTATGCATTAAGTAAAACAAATTATAATTTCCTCCATAGTCTGCTGAGTACTTAGCAGTCATTAGTCTGAAGATTAACTTAAACATCCCTCTGGAGTGTGATCATTATTGCGGGTACAGCGAGGCGTAAAGAAAAGTATGTGCATTGGGCTTATATGGCACACATACTGACCTTGAGGGGAGACAAAGTTGGATTTTGGAGTTATTTTTTACCCAGAGTTCTCAGCACTCAACATCAACTTTAGTTCATGACCGATTTTTTTTCAAGGGTTGTGGGACCTTTGCTAAAGTCACGACGCGTCTTTAAAGCTCCTGTGAGGAGTGTTAATCTGGTTATGAAATGAAAACTGATGCCTCATGATCTATAAAAGCAAACAAATCTACAAGCAACAAGACCAACTTCATCTTGTCATTGTTGATGCCTCTCAGTAGGTGTCAGACAAGGTGATTAAATGCACATGCCTGACAAAAGCTTTTCTCAAAGTAGCTTTAACTTCGACAAAAAGTGCACATTCATGTTAGCTTATTTAAATCTAGCACCTGGGATGCTCCAGCACCTTCTTCAAGTCACTTCCTCTCACCTTCCAAATTAAAATGCAGGGCACACGTTTCGTCCGGAAATGTCAAAGTGCTTGTTTTGTTCCCACTCCATAACCACTGTGTCATATCTGACCTTTTTCCCTCCATCACTGTCACCGCCATCATGTCTCGGTATCAAGCAGGGCGCTGTACACCTGGCGAAAAAAAACGACTCACTGAGCAGCTAGCCGGCATGTTGACAAAGTGAGGGAAATCAACCTTTTGAATGAAGACCGAGCTGCCATTTTCTGTTGTCGACGGTGATTTATCAGTGTCCTGTTAGTGGAAAATGACAAGTGCAAGACATGCTATCAGCTGTTTTCCAAACTGCTAAGAGACACAAACAACGGGGAGTCTCTGATGGAGAAACACATTTTGTATAATGTTATATGTAAGTTAAAAGCATGGTTAGAGATTTAAATCAAAGTTATTAGAAGCAGATAATCACAGGCTTCATATGAAACCGTTACAAAACGCTCTAAATTTGCTCCAAACAAGTTGTACAATAATGTCTCACTTGCTTGTCTTATAAACTCTTGCCTCACTCAAAGGATCTGATTCTGCAGCAGGAAAAAAAATGAAGCAGTTAAACAAATGATTGCTTTAAATGGAGCACAAAGTCGAGAATACAATCAGAGACCAGTGCTCTGTGTGCTGCATGGTTCAGCTTTGATTTCATTCGATCATAGAAAGGAATCAATAGCCCATCACAACATCCCCCTATTAATCTCAGATCTAAATCAATTCTGTTTTTATTTCCAATACAAACTCAGGTAACAAGATTCTCTACACAATGCTGGGCACACAATGACTGCACGATTACCCGTTCAGCACCGGGTGCTCACTCACAGATATAAACGAGCTGTCAGAAAGCCACAAGAAAACTAATTGGATTGAGAAAAAAATGAACAAGCATTTTGTCGTTTGGTCAATACTAACAGAATGGATTGGGAGTTTTACATAAAATCTACTTAGACTTTGACAATAGCCCATTGACGGGGCCTTTGGGGGGTAAATACAATCTCTGTTGTTTCGCTTTTCTCTCTCTGGGCTCCATTTTAAGGAGACATATTTTCAAGTGCAGGGCTGGGGGGGAAAAAAAATGAAAGGGAGAGAGATCCCGAAAGGCCGCTTGATTGAAATGAGTAGAAAGAAGATGTGATCATCACAGTCTTTACCCATGAATTACACACACACACACACACACACACACACACACACACACACACACACACACACACACACACACACACACACACACACACACACACACACAAAGTCAAGCTGCTCTCAAAGTCAACACATGCTGTAAGGAGCAAAGCTGTGAAAAGGTAAAGGGGAACCATGATGTGACCTGATGAAGATAGTAGAGGAGTAATTTAACTTACTTATTTATGGACATGTGTAGCACAAAATACCTAATATAAAGTCTGCACCAGTTTTTCATGTCAGGTCTTTTTTCTTTGCATGGCAGTCCTCATTGTTTCCCTTGTCCATGGGGGTTGGACAATGGAGCTGCTGCAGTTTCTCCTGCAGTATGACACATCATACCATTCAGTGAATCTTTCTGTTCTACCAGACACTGCACACAATAATTCATGTTTTTATGAATATTTATTGATTTGCAAGACTTAATGTTGAATGAATAGATTATCGATGGGCCACTTGGGACAGAACAACAAGCTCTATCAGTGATATTTTATCACCCTATTAGTTAACTCTGTGACCATGTCAGTGAAAAGCTGCTTTATTTATCTCACAGACATGGAAATAAATCCTTATTTATTTCAAGTTGGGATTGTGTTTATCTCAAATCCAATATTTACGCTCGTTAAGCTCTTGTTTGGTCTCCACCAACCCTTGTATAATTTAAGTAAAGGAGCTTTAGCCGCTAATGAATTACTATGTAAACAAAGTTTCTGCTAACTTCATAAAGAATTATAACAGAGTTGACTTTTAAAGGCTGCTTTTCTGAGTCTAAGATAGGTCAGTTAAAGACGAAAGGGTGAGAGAGTCAATTAAGTTTTGGGCTGTTAAAGGTTAAAATAAACTCTATCTAAAAGGCCTAAAGGGTTCCCCGTGCACAGCTTAATACACGGTCTCAGGTACACATGGTAGCAGGAACAAATCACCAAATATAAATCAAAAGTCTGTGGCAGCCAGTGCTGGCCGAAGCTGAGGAAGCTACAGAGTTAGCACACATTAAAAGATATAGTAAAGTTATTTTCAATGTGCCACTGACTTTTGATTTAGTTAAAATAAACTCATTTGCAAAAATGCAGAGGGTGCTAACTCTCCATGGCTTTGTAGGGTTGTAGGGTTCATACCAACATGCAAGCGTGATACATTTGAAAATGAATATTTTTTTATATTTATTGATTTTTATTCTGTCCACAGTTTCTCCTGCATAGTGAAGGGCTGACTGTACTGTAATGACTACACAAATGTTCAAATAAACCTACACTGATGCACTAACTGGATGAAGTTAACAAGCCTGGCACTTGTATTATCTCAAGGCTGCTTGCTGTCATAAGCTAAAAGGCCGACCTGCCTACATTTCTTCAGGAGCCCTATAGAGTTACACAAAGTTAATCAGCTCTGAAACTATTCTGCATTCAGACGCAGCTTGCTGCCGCTTGATTCATTTGTGTGATTTCATTTGACTCACAACCCCTTCGGCTGACAGATGCCTCGACAAAGGAGTAGTTGGAGGGTTAAATCAAAACAACTTCACTCCTGTGGAGAAGTTCCCGAAGCCTTAGCAATATTTCAAAGACTCTCAAACAAAGACTTTTTTGTTCTCAAGTCATTTTCAGCAAGCCAAATCTGACACCAGTGGAGAGTTTCTGCAGGTCTGAAGGCGACTCACCCACTGTGGGTGTAACTCATGTATTACACTCCCGGGGCCACACAGATAATAAATATCTATATAGTCATTATCACACAAACTAATCAACACACAATTGCACACACACACACACACACACACACACAAACTCGGATAGTAGCAGGTGCTCTCTGTTGGATGTGGATGAAGACAGATGAGCGGTGATCATTCTCATTAGAGCAGTGATGAGCTCCCGTGAAGACATACACCTGGACCAGTGCACACCTGGGGAGACAAAAAGAATGTGTATGTGTGTGTCTAAGTGAGAGAGAGAGAGAGTTAGAGAAAGAGAAGAAAAGATTAGAGAGTTAAGGAGACAGAAATGATGGAGGTGAAGGGACTTAGATCCACCTAGAACATACACACACAATCTGAGATAAAAGGTCTCTATCACATCGCATTTAGAGAAGAAACCGTTGTACTGATGGACAAGTCAGTCCAATTCATTTTTTTCTCACCATTACAAGATATATTTCTTATCAGCATCACTAGATATACCTTCATCCTGCAACCAGCAGACGTTCTCTCCAAGGGACCAGATACACGCACACACACTCTCTCTCTCTTATCTTTTATAAACCTGTCTGTGAAAGATTCTGGCTGCACAAATGTATTGCAAAACCCTATTTAGTGTACCTCATTGATGCTGCCGTCTGCAGCACAATGGTCACAGTGTGCGTGCATGTTTGTTTTTCTGAGATACGACGTGGGAGGAAAATGTGTTTAGTGACACCATCTGAGGCAATCCCGAGCCTTACATTGAAATGTAAAGTCTTGCATGGAATTAAATATTTAATTTACAACAACACCACAGAAGTTTAACCTAAACTTGTAGACTCCAATTCTGCCTCTGCAGGGGGTAACCACAAACGTGCACATTGTCATAGTAGCTATATCAGTAGCTGTATAGCATGGTGAATGCTGATTTTAACATTCTGCCTCGCCTCACGAGCTACCTCAAAGTTCTGTGTGTGTGTGTGTGTGTGTGTGTGTGTGTGCGAGATTGATAAGAGTGGATGGGACAAGGTCGGATAGAGAAAACCTATAGCGTTTGTTGATTGACGGATGCTGTCATACAATTCCATTAGCGTTGTTCCTGTACACCTTGGCGGTTGCTAATTTAATCTGGGCTCTGATAGAATGTAATTTGGTTAAAAAAGTGCCCCTTATTAATATTTCCAGTATAATTTTCAGCCACTGATGGGCGAAAGGAACTTTCATTACAGAAAGAAATTAAAGAGGCAAGGTGGCGCATAAATGGGGGAGACAGTGGATGGGATTGGACATAGATGAATGGGAGCGTGGATGCAATTGCTGACATCGTTAGCCTCAATTTGTAGTGTGCATATTGAAAAAAAAAAAGACTCTTGCATACATAGACACTGACGCCTACATTTGCAGGCAGACATATACAGTAGAGTGCAGTGGTGGAAAATTGCATCAGCGAGTTTTATTTTGAGGTATGTAAGCACCTTTTTATAACCCAAATGACTCCAGTATCTTTATTTAATTACTTTAGTCACTGTTACTTTTTACAACAGGATGCATGCTACTGCTTTGTCCACAGGGAATGACAAGACTGCCACTAAATAAAAAGCTCCTCACAGCTTCAGTGAGATTAAATGAGATAGCTTAACATTAACTTTTCTCTGGGTCTTTTTTAAATAGCTGTATTGAAACCTCAATCAAAACAAGAAATATAAAGGTCAATTTTGTCTTCATTTTTGAGTCTAGGTGGGGGGGGAAATTAAGCTTTTTCTCGTATAAAGAAGGCCTAGCTGTATGAATTTATTTGTTGTAAAGTCACTTTGTTACTGTGTAGGATAAATATTTGTATAATGATGGTGAACAAAATGAACTTTGTTTCTTTCTTTGCTGTCTTTCTTTCTTTCTTAGGATCCCCATTAGCACCAGAATACACATCAGCTGTTCTTCCTGGGGTCTAACACACTAGTTTTGTAGTGAAGACCACAATAACCAAGACCAAGACATACCCAAGACCAGAGTGCTCCAAGACCAAGACATACCCAAGACCAGAGTGCTCCAAGACCAAGACATACCCAAGACCAGAGTGCTCCAAGACCAAGACATACCCAAGACCAGAGTGCTCCAAGACTGAGACATACCCGAGACCAAGATCATAAGACCATGGGGCGGCAGTAGCTCAGCCTGTCTCTGCAGACCCCCGGTGCGAACCAAAATATAAAAGTTGGTCTGGTAGCTGGAGAGGTGCCAGGGCACTTCCTGAGTACTGCCAAGGTGCCCTTGAGCAAGGCACCAAACCCCCAACAGCCCTGGTGTGCTCCCTGTGTAGCAATGTGTAGCAGCCCCACTCTGACATCTCTCCACTAATGTCCACAGGTCCTGCTTTTACATGCGTGTGATTCAGGCCTATGTGTGTGAGAAGCATGTCTCTCAATAGAGTGTAGAGTGCAAACCAGAATTTCCCTCAGGGATTAATAAAGTAAAAAAGTAAAAATAATAAAGATAAAAGAAATATCCCTAAATATTATACGGCATGTCACTCACTTAGACCGTAACACTGGGAAGGTTACGGCCATAACCGGGTTTTAAAAATACTCCAAATTAATTGAAGTTATTTGTTCTTTTACATAGAGACGTTTTCCTTCTAATTAAAGTAATAACGTGGAAAAATAGCCCAGTCTGACAAAACCGAGTAAAAATGCTTTTGATTACAAGACTTTCAAGAAGTGGTCTTGAGACTGGAGACTGGACCAAGACTGATTTTGAGTACTACAACACTATAACACACATGGTCACTTACACAATACAACAACAAACAAAGACAAACAGCACAACCAGCTCCTCTAATAGAATTCACAAAGTTAATACAGAAGAGAATAAAAATGTCCATCCATCCTCACAAGTCATCAAAATTCATCTCAGACTTTAAATACTTTAAATACTCTTCGTCAATTAAGACCAAGAGTATCCTACAATGTTGAAGTTATGACATTTCTTCAATTCAATGCAGAACTTGACTTGGAAAATGACAACACCAGCTTTTCACTCTTCATGTCATACAATCACTTTCTTAGAATATTTCCAGAGTCCTATCTGATACAACCATTAAACTTGATAACCACTTCCTCTCACTGATGTTCTCAGTCAACGCTTTTAAATTGAGAATGTTTTATAACCTGCTCTTAATATTAGCTTTAAATAAAATACACTTGTTTCACACACTGTGCACAGACACAGCAGCACACGCACACACACACACACACACACACACACACACACACACACACACACACACACACACACACAGAGAGGAAAATATCACCCTTTACTTCTTGCTCTATTTCTGCTCTTATCACTTCATTTCCGATCCATCTTATAGTTGCTTTTAACAGTTCTAACAGTCCTTTTACGCTTGACATGTAATACAAGTCCATCACCTGTATATGTGTTTGTGCTGTTATTGGCATATAGCTCCATATTTGTAGGAAACTGCCGTAAGGGGAGTAATATCTGCCGAGCACAGCTGCACTCATGGTGAGTCTCTTCCCCTCACGAGTCTTTGTCTTAATTCTTCTACGATCTTTCCTTCCGCTCCCATTCTGACATTCAGTTTCCCACCAGAGAGAAGAATGAATTTTTAGAAGCTAATCACTAATTTCTGGCAGATTAAATTTAGAAAGTCGTCTCCACAAGTCTGTTTTATAGCTTTGGAATTGCTCTGGCTTTAATTTCCTGCTGTAGTACTTGTACTCACTCATGCGCCCCCACACTTCTATGCCCCCCCGCTTCCTTTGTAACCTCAGGCTGAATCCCAAACCCTCCCCTCAGCTTTGCTCCCGGTCCAGCCTTCTTCTTCTTCTTCTTCTTCCGCTCTCTGACCTCACCTCCATGCCCTAACCACACCTTCACTCCCCACCTCCCCTTCTTTAGTTTTCTTTATCCTTCCCTCTGTTTCACTCGCTTCCCACCGTGCCCCAGGCCAGCCCTCATGCAGCCTTTCAGGATGAAGAGAATACAGAGGATCAGTTCTGCTCAGTGACCTTTGGTGGTGGCCTTCAATCTAAAGGTATGGCAGGGGAGGCAGAGCTTAGAGAGATTTACTGGGGTTGCCTACGGGAGAGAAAAGAGATTTCTCCCCCTGCCAATTCTCCGGAGGCAAAGAAAAGGTAAGGGGAGAGAAGAGGGGAAAGGAGAAATTAAGTGTCTTTTTCTGAAAATGAGACGGACTGAACGGTGGGGCAGATAAGAGGGGAAAGAAAGGAGAGGAGGGGGAGAAGAACTAACCTGCTGGGCACAGTGGGGCCGTGGTCATTTGTTGCACGACTGGAGGCTCTGACCACTGAGAGGAGAGGACAGATGCATAGATACAGTATAGGATTAGAGGCACACATGGGGAGAAGAGGCATATCATGAAAGGAATAAAAAAAAGTCATATCCTTTAAAAGACGCACTGCAGAGAAGTGAAACAAAAAAGGTCCCTCTTTGTCCGTGTGTATACAATCGCAGCTTCATAAATGTTAAACCCTCAGCCTGTCACATATACAGTAGAAGATCTTTGCTCCATGAGAATGTGAACAGATATGCTTACCAACCATTGGGACGGATGAAGGTTAAAGCTGAAGAAATCCTACTGCGTAATGTTGTGTGTGTGTGTGTGTGTGTGTGTGTGTGTGTGTGTGTGTGTGTGTGTGTGTGTGTGTGTGTGTGTGTGTGTACAGAGCTGTCCCACGAGGGGTCCCCTTGCAGGTGGCTTTTAATTTTGGTCCAATTTGCATATATCCAATCAGGTCGAGTAATTGGGAGTGTGTGAGATAGCACAGGGAGACTGCACACACACACACACACACACACACACACACACACACACACACAGACACAGACAGACATGCAGAGGGCGTCGGTCTGTCCCGGGATGCAACAGAAATTTGTTGCAGACGAGCTGATGACACTGATAATTGTGACACTGAGTGATGGCTCTAATCAGCAAAAGTATCTTCCTAATCAATTGACCTTCCCCCCCACCTCCTCCTGTCGCTGTCTCCGTTGATTCAAAAACAGGGGTTCTCTTCCCATCATGAAAGGCGTCCACATTGGAGGTGGGTTCGAATAGCCTGAATTACAATTATTGACCTTGACAGGCGGCGGTAGACAAAGCACAGCGATAAGAACCACACAGGGAGAAACAAATTCCTCAGCATGAAGCTGGATGAATAAGTGATGCCTGTCAGCTGATTTCAGCCCGCCTTTGTCTAAAGTGTAAGAGTGCAGTCAGCGTGGCTACTTCCTGCAAGGTACAACAATTAGGGTATTTAATTAATGCAATGAATATAATTTATCAATAGGAAAATTCCAAATTATTTATAATCATAATATGGATCTTTTGTTATCAGTTAAATCTGTTAATATTTGTCATTTGTCATTATGTTTCTTATTTTTCTTCATAAACCTTTTAAAACCCATGAACAACAATGTCAAATAATCAAACCAGAATTCACATCTATATTTTCTGCTCCAAATGACACTATTGATAAACGATTGTATGGTACATAATTATAATTTAAACTGTGCTTATTTAATTTTGAGGCATTATATGAGTGAGCTTTTATTTGAAGTGTTATATTCTCATCTCATTTTCATCAGTCTAGAGAGAACAGTTTGTCAGCACTCAAAGGATTGTTGCTTTAAAGATTAGATTTACAAGATTGTATTAAAAAGTGAATACAAATTAAGGATTAGGCTAAATTGTTATATTTATTTTGTATGACATATATATTATGTTTTTTGATTCATAGTTTTTCTTTTTTTCCTTTCAGTATTTTGTAAATTTCTGTTTCCTATGTGGAGTAAATTGTCTTTTACATAATGTTTAGATTTTAATCTCCACTTCTTCAGTTTTTTCTGTGCTTGAATAGAAACTATTAAAATGTATTTAGATTAATTAAAAAGACATACCCGAGGTGTCGTCACTAAAACAGATTTATTTTAAACTTTAATTAATTGTATCTGGTCAAATGGGATAAACATGTGCACTTGAATATAATGAATATATGTGTGTCTTATTCTGAAAAGCCACAGCACTATTAAACTATAATAAGCAGCAGGAGCAATTTGGGGTTAAGTGTCTTACCCAAGGACACATTGGACATGTTGCTGCAGGAGCTGGGAATTGAACCCTCGACCTTCCGGTTGAGGGACGACGACTCTACCAACTGAGACACAGCCGCCCCAGATGCCACAGTGAACGGTAATTTTCAAAAAAATGTATCTTGGTAACACATAAACTGTTTGTTGCTAATATGTCAAGTACAAGAGTTCATACACAAAAACATGCAAAACATCGGTCTCACGCTCTGTATTGGATCTGTGTAACATCACATGGTCAGTCATACCTACACTGGACTGTATGAATGTTCATAATCAAATCTGAAGGAACAACTGAAGTGCATTAGTGAAAAATTTAGGAATATTTACTGGAACATTAGTGCGTGTTCTTTTTTGTTCTGTGGCTGCAGTTCAACTGCAGTTTCTGTCTCTGGAGACATGATGAAAAATGCATATGGTTAGAATTATGACATCTAATTTCGGGGGAGAGTGACAGAGTTTGTGGATTGTAACACTCTGGAGGAGCCTAATCAAAAGGAGAAGGGCCGGTGAGAGAGAGAGAAACACTGAGAAAACCCATAATTACCAACAGCCAAGCAAATGGCCCATCTAGGCACACAACCACTTAATTGGTAGTTAGGTTTTTTTCTGAGGAAAGGCACAAAAGCACCAGAGATAATTTCTTAATGGGGGCCTATTAAGTCTGTAGATCTGGCATTTAAGAGCTAGCACGGAGCAAACACAAGTATACACAACACACACTCTAAAGACACAGGGAGAGACACACAGACATGCTCAAAGCTCAACAAGATTTACTCTGATTGTCCACTGTCCACTTACACACATTCACAGACCGCTAACCCAGGAAACAAGATGACTGGAAGCTACAGTATATCTTCTCCCTCACACCTTTAACTGACACTTTTTATATTTTAAGTCTAATTGTTACAGCAGGTCACGTTAGTTCCTTACTTCATGTAGCTAGAACTCAATTATTAAAATATAAGGAAACAGTAATTGACAAGGTGAATGTGTATGCAACACTCACCTAACTCTTACAATTAAGTTACACCATTTGAGAGGTTTAGGGACATGTAAAAAGGCAAATAGGACAACGTTAGAAAATGTAGTGGAGTAAAAGATTTCAGTAAAATTCTAAATAATGTAAATACTACCGTAAAGTATGTGTAAATTTGTTTTTGAGCTTTTAAACTTTGTAAATTTGCAACAAAATGTGTGTCAGTTCTTTCTGTTGAACTAAATGCAAAAGCTATAAATGTGGCTTTCGTTTATTTGAACCAAGTAAGAGAGGGCTGCTCTCTTCTGTATGAGCATGTTTATCTGATTAAAGTGATTGTTGCCAAGAAACAATCCTTCACATGCAGGAATCAAACATACTGCTGTAATAAAAAAAATGCAGCATCACACACACAGTGGCTTAGTTGGTCGGTCGCATGGGTGTCGGTCGTCTCTCAACCCCAATCTAATAGCCTTGTTTCCACCAAGCAGTCTGGTTTGGTTCACTTTGGTAAACCCTGAACTTGCTTGCGTTGCCACAGCCAACCATACCCTTATTTGTTAAGCGGAGTGTAAGCCGGATACGGAGTGTAGCGTCAGCTATGTAATAGTGTGACATCATAGCAGCCCAACGCAGTGTAGCCATCTATTAATTTACTTCAACGTTCAAGAAGAACAGGGACACAGTTAACAAGGGACCCTTTATCTATATCTATAATATTTTGGTACCATTCCCTACTTTTGACGGCAGAAACACCAATAAATGGGTACCATACCGAACTGAACTGAACCGGACAGCTTAGTGGAAACGGGGCTTATGTGTCCTTGGGTAAGACCCCAAGTTGCTCCTGCTGCTCCGTCGGCAGCGTATGAATCGAGTAGTAAATACTGATGGACTCTTCATCCTCTGCCATCACTGTGTGGATGGGAGTGAAGACTTAAGAAGTAAAAAGTGCTTTGAGTAGTGAGAAGACTAGAAAAGCACCACACACACACACACACACACACACACACACACACACACACACAGTGTGTACTGTCCAGCAGGCAGACTCAGTAAAACTACACTTGAGGACATAATCTTGACACTGCCCTGCATTATCTCCACCTGCCGCGATGTTGATTCCGCTACACAAACAGCAGCACACAACACAGAGTCTGGGAGGAAATGAAGTGTAATGGGCTTCTTCACTGTACGAGGAAATGTCTCGCACTACATGGCGAGAGAAAAACATCCTTGTCTGGCAAGTTATTTGTTTCTGCCCATAATTCAGTTTGGCACAAAATACAGACAGTCTAAATTGAAAGACAACAGAGGACATTTTTTAGATTAGGTTTAGATTACACAGCAGATTTGAACATGGGATACAAAGAGATACAGAATGTTGTTGAATGTTTAAAGACCCAGAGGGACATTTCTAAGCATCAGAGTTCACTCCTCCTTGTCTCAAACTGTACATCATCAGCAGATCATTGCAGTTATATAACAAATTCTTTCACAAGAAGATGCTAGATCTCATATTTCTCTCTAAAGCCTGCTAGCAAACTTCTCAGCGTGGCACCAGCAGGGAGTAATCTCCTACGAAAACATTTATCTTTGAGGAATCTTGCTTAATCATCTCCATGGTGTTGTGCAGCTCAGCATCTGAGGAGTTAGGTGGTTTTTGGATTAGGCCCTCCTGCTGTGTTCGAGTCTTATCACAGACTCCACACTATATCCGGCTACAAGTCGACGGTCTTAGGTGAAGGCTTCCTTTTAGAGAAGGCCCTCGGTTCATCTCATGCTTTTTTTTTTGTTCAAGTAACTATTTCTGTTTTCAACATATTACTCAGTACATGAGTCTCATAAGATACCAGTAGCCTCCTGTTGGATGGTTTATTCATTAAAATCCACTGATACATATTTAAAGGACTGTTTGTGAAGTTAGAGGGATGAAGTTGGATAGTGTGAAGTTACAAGTATACTATATACAGTAAATATAACAGTCAGCACAGCCTCATTTTGGAGAACACGGCCTACACAGACACTCATGTACCGTCTTACATGAGGTCAATAGAAACACTTTCTTTCGCCACGTAAAAATATTTTTGAAAAAATACTTATCTAGTATAATTTTTGGGCTTGGTTTCACTCAAATAAGTCAATGATATTTTGGACAAAATGCTAGAAGAATTGAACTTCCGACTTCATGATCAATTAAAAGCTTAAAATCACAGACAAGGAGCTTGCTTAAAAAAACAATAACAAACTATTGAGCAAAGTAGTTAAAACACTCTCACAAATAGTACTGCCCAACACTGGCGATAATGACCTGTCCTCTATCTCCAGCATCTTATCAATGTCCTCATCGCGGTTTATATATAGGTATAGAAAAAAATGGCAGCCGCAGGATGCAGACTTGTCATGAAGTCTTGCAGGGAGGTTAATGATTGGCTGCCTGTCATTCCCGAGGCAGAGATGGAGATAGGTCATACACACATAAACTTGTTGACCACACACACGCTCTCGTCGGACGCACACACACGCACAGGAGGATGTCAGCTGAGTGAGTGATGCATGTTGCTCTGAGTGTTTCTGACAAGCCTGAGCAGTCAGGAAAAACAAGGCCATGGTACGTGATTACTAACTGACACATGAATATGAGCAGACTGTCCGGCTATAGCTGCTTGTGGTCCACTGATGAGTACTCTGTGTGTGCTGTTATCGTATGACAAAAAACATCACCACCTGGCTAACTACCCCCCCCACCCCCCTCGACACTCCTTAAAGGCACTTGACCCTGTGCGTCAAGCGTCCCAATAATTGGCCTTTCATCGCTTTTCAGAGTGTATATCAGAGGGAATTGGTGTTTAAATATGTGCATGAATATTGCTGCTGCCTGCTGCTGCACATGTGTCGAGGGGATAATTATCCTTTCATATGGCCACCATATACAGCCCACTCAGGCTCTCCTGTCTCTTGACTCCTACCATTCCCACTCAAGTTATTTTATTCCAATGTTTACATGCCCATCTCTATGTTTAAGCCCACATGTATCGATCTATCGTTAAACAGAATCTCCTCATCAATCTGTGAATTATTTGCTTTTCCTTCACCCTCTCCTCTCCTTGCCATCTCTCCCCCTGCTGCTGTTAGGCTACTGTTTGTGTGTGTGTGTTTGTATGTGTGTGTGTGTGTGTGTGTGGTTGTCCACCCGTCTGCAGAGTGGATGGAGCCCAGCTGTCGGAGCTGTCAATCACATTGCCAGGAGATGAGATCAGGATGTTCAGAGGACACACAGCAACTATCTGGTGCTCTGCAGATATGAGCCCTGCAAGCAGGGGTGGGTGAGTGTGTGTGTGTGTGTGTGTTTGTTTGTCTTTATTCGTGTGAGTGCATGGGGAGGCTATGAGGCTAAAGATGTGTAGGTGAGAGGTAAGTGTGAGTATTTGTAAGTGTGTGATGATACCTGTTCATATCTATTTGACTAATTATCTGTTTATTGCTTTCATCTTCCACTTTTTTTGTTCATCATTTGACACTTTTTTCTGGTGGTTTTGTTTGGTGAAGCAATATGTACATCTGACAACTCTAGTAAAATTAGCAGCATAAATTCAAACAATTGGACAGCGCTGTCTCCACCCGGCTCCTCCCTAGAGTTGATGAGCCAACTCTGAAGCTTCAGTGTTTAGCCAGCTCTGCATTGGTCTTGAAACCTTTTTGCACTCTAACCTCTCTCCATTTTCAAAAGCATCGCCAATATTTATCCTAGTTTTATCATGTCATGGTCATGAGTGTTTTAGAAAGATTGGATTGTATAGAATCAGTTTTATCTGAACCAGCTGGCCTGCCCGCTTCCATCGATAACATACTGGCTGCTGCATTGTTGTCAGAGAAGCCAGCACTTCAACATATCATGTTTCCTTAATGTTTGATGATAAAGTCATTTTATGATTTATTTCAGTAGCTATCTAACATATTGTCCCTTTCAGAAAACACATGCAAAACTCAAAACATGAAAAAAGACAAAAAGATCTTTGTTAAATTGAGAACGCACTGCAAATACAGACAACACAGCAAAAACATCAGAATGAAAACAAAAGTGAACAGAAGAATGCTGAATATGGCTTTAACATAGATCTGTACAAGACAAGTCTTCATGGTATATATCTCTGTACAGATTTCTTATTGATTGTATCTGCCACTGCTCTGTGCATGCACTGAAGGTGTTGCAGCAGGTACCATACAGAACCACCACACACGTCTCACAGTGAAAATGCATTAATAGTTTACAAAGGCTGAATGTGCGCCATTTTAAACATAAATGTAACAGAAATCAAATATATCCTCTGAAAATAACTCTGTGAGTCATGACTGTCTATAATGGGTGTAACACCCGAGTCCCACTGTCTGTGAAGTTTTCAAGCCGTATCTACATCGTGTTTACATCGACGGGACGGCCGTCTCCTCCCCTCACGTATAAAAGTTGTTTAATTGAGAGACAAGAGAAAAGAAGAATAACATACTGTACTCACTGCTTAACTGTGTTTCTAGATCACGCTCATTCAGGTAAATTTACATGCAGTGTGAAGATAAGTGCAAAATAAAGAGCACTAGCATTAGCATGCTAACACAATAATGCAGTGCAAGTTGTTTTGGTTTCATGCTGGTGCTCAAGGGCGACATCTGCTGGATCAAAAAGTTGCATATAAAGCCTTAAAAGATAAAGAAATAGATTTATTAGTGATGGCAGGTTTCAAAATATCCTATCCAGCTCATAGGTGTAGAAAATTATGAAACTTGTTGATAAAATAGGCATTGTAATAACACTGAAATAACTCAAGCTTTGATGTTTAAAAAGTTGTTTTTTTTAAAAGTGTTTTAGCACTCTTAAGTTTCCTCATAAATTACTTCATATGTATTAGCTGCGTGTTTGCAGTGAGTTTTCTAAATGCTGCCTTGTTGAATTTATTACAAGGTTTCCTTGAACTGATAATGAAGTCCCAGGTCATCTGCAGTTTTGTCAGAATATTATCTCTAATGTGATTTACTACCAGTAAGTTCAGTGGGCAAACATTTGCTACTGCTCTACTTGTAAGCTAAATTAAGAGGCAAGGAGAGCGAGATTCTCCGTGTGTAAATAAATACACTGCATTTAATACAGACCTTGCATATTTTATCTGATATCTTAATTTTATGCAGTATTTTCTGGTTAAATGTTTCCTTGGTTTTAATCTCTTGGTTGATCCAGCAATAACTATTAACAGCATGTTGTATTGGATATCTAAAGCATCAATGGGACCTTCTCTGAAACAGAAGTGGTGCTGTTACATTTTAGATATTTACTTTTTCAAGATCTCTGCCAAGTGAATGTTTGAGGATGTGTGGGTGGGGAACTGCACCCGCCCTACCCTCCTCTCCCCCCTCCCAAACAAAGATAAGTAGAATCTCTCTCAAATGTCCCTCCCAGCAGCCTCACAGTCAAGCTGTAGGCAAAGAGAACCCAAACGTTTCATCTTATATCACGCCTGTCTTTAGCAAATCATTATCATGGAATGAATGCATCACTGCAATTGTCAACACAACAACCAAGTTGCTGAGCATCAAGACGTTAATAGGAAGAAAAGATACCTTTGCCCAATGACAAAGGGACATTTCTTAAGCAAAAGGGTCTTGGAGTCTTCCTGTATGAGGGCTTGGCATGGAATGGCACTTGTCACTTGAACACTGTAAATACTGTAGCATGTCCTGGACATGCAAAAAGGGGTGAATAACTTTACTATAGCTAACGGAAGCTCACCACACATTAGTTAACTAATTATTGAACTAAATGATAGCTCACTCCCTACCAACCTGCTAGTCTACTCTTTCCTAGTGGAAGGAGCTATGTAACATTACTCCTCTAACACCCTTTGGAGGACAGATGAACAAGTTATAATCACAGCCCCAGGATTATCTGCCTAACATTCATTTCTAGAATAATTAGATTCAAGGATAACCCCTGGTATAGGACTCTAGATTACCCCCCAGAGATGGAATAACTGTGAACTCCCCTCGATAGGATGTTAGGTGTGTATGAAGTGTGTAATATAAATCAGTAAGACAAGTGTGCCTTGGTGTGACTGCTCAAAACTTACCTTCCGAGGTACACGGGGTCCTTAAGGGGAACTTCCAGTCTTTGTGGTGTGAATGATTTCAGTCAGACAATGATTTCAAAAAGTTTTCCGAAAATATATTAAACAATTTCAAATGATATTCCACATGCAAATACAAAACAGTAAAAGTAAAAGGTATAAAAAATGGAAAAGGAAAACAAAACTCAAAGACCAAACCTAAACCTGTGAGTGTAGACACTTGAGGTTTTAAAAGATCTTGGCTCAGAGACTAAGTCCCAAGATGGGATTTCAGAAGTCAGAGTGACGTGGATTCGTTTAGCAAAGCAAAAAAGCACCTCGATCAGATTTTCTACAGGGTTTTTATAGCCAAAAAGTCTCTCTTTTTTCAAGATCCTGTAACACCTCAACAATGCATGTTCGCAGAAACGTGATGCATGCACAGGTCATGCCAAGTTCATGACATAGGTAATACCAAGTTCATATGTGGTTTCAGCTCGAAGACCGTGAACCAAGCAGACACACAGAAGAGCTGATACTCAGAAGCGCTATACGCCTACGAGCTCCGATGTGGTTTTGCTTCAATGTATGGCACACTTATCTTGACCTCACAGGAGCGTAGGCACTACGAGTGTGTGTAAGTTTAACAGGAAATGTTGAAAGCAGAAAAAGGTTATGACTTTATGACCTATGTATTACATGATGAAAGAATTAAATGATAATAAAACAAAAAAACAAAAACAAATTCAACAATTGCATAACTCTTTCTGATCTTTCAACAACACAAACACTCAACCACAAGTGGAAACTGAATACATAAGCCAACACTAACTTCTAGTATCTGCAGAATGGGGAATCAGGAGTGTCATGAACTGACCCATCCACTCGTTGATCTCTGCCGATGTGCTGCTCAAACACTCTCTTACACCTGGCAGGTACAGTAACAGATTGTTTTAGTTCTGGAGCTGATGATGGAGTATAGCTGATAGGGGAGCCATCGTGCACTGTTCTCATATTTTGCTTAGAGTTGCATATGCACAGTACAGATTTAGTTGCAACCAGTTGATCAGCAGACAATAACTGTATGGATTGGTCATTAAATAGTCATTATTTTAGTGATTTGAAATATAGGGAGGTCATTGGGCCCACAGGCAGCACATAAAGTACAGCGCTGATTGATACAGTACCTCAGATAAGGTGCTGACAGACAGAAAAACACAAACACAAAGCTAATAGGATTTACATTCACATCCAAATATAAACAATATGTTGAATTTCTAACATTTGTCAAGCCCAAAAGCAAAGGACCTGGTCAATCACAGTTCACACAGGCTATATCTTTTAACACATATTTTATGTATCAGTGTTATTGTTGAGGTCCCAATGCCTCAACATGGATTGGGTTAGTACCTTAAATTTTGCAGTAACAAACTTTTAGTTTTATCTTTTTGATCATTTCTTAGTATCAATAACATCCTGGTTCTGTAGATTCTTATTCCATGAATGAAGGTTCCTTCTATAAAAGGATATTGTGTTGCTCTATAAGAATATTGTTGAACGTTAGCATCACAACATGGATGACTCTTCACCAACAACGGTTCAATGACAGACTTCAGAGTATGCACACAACACATCCTCCTGGCACAGATGAACAAAGCGTGGGTGGTCTGAAATGACATACTCGCTGCTGAGTCATAAGACTCAACTTCCTCTTAATAGTTTGTTTGGATTAAAAGGAGAGCGTGAGCCAGCATGTCTGCTCCATAATAATCAGACTGAATTAAATCAACCGACAGCACTTGGGTTTTGAAATTGGACTTTGCTGCAGGGGCCATTTTTTCAAGGCCAGGCCTTAAAATCGAGAAAATTAAGCAGGACCTTTATCATGTCAGCAAAAAATGTATTTGGTAGTTCAGACTCTCATAAAATATTTTAAAGTGGAATTTAATCATATTAAAACAAACCAATCGCCCACATTGTGCCTGGGGGCTTCTGGTGGGCCCATGGGGGTCTGGTGCCTTGGGCGAGGTTCCCCAGTTTTTTTATATATATATTTTTTAAATCCACCCGTGGGGAGATATGATGGTACATTATAAAAGCACCTCATCACCAATCAGCTCTCATTATGTGTAATCAAACTGTAATTTGATTGCGCACATGATAAGGGGTTTGCCTCTTCATCTGCTGAGTAGTACTCAGAAGCTGATCAGCTTTCTGTGAATCTCTTTAGGAATAAAATTTCCTGCTAATCCATCAATCACTTCTGCAGGATATACGCTCCTCGGAGACAAACATGCAAACAGACAAATGGGGATGAAGGTGAGTGGTATCTGGAATTGAAGCTATCGCTAAAAATCCCCATCTACAAACCCATGATGACCCATGATTTAGTCTTATACACAACTATCCTTAATTTGCACGTCCTACTCTTAAAGAGGTGATGAAGGAAGCAAAGATTTGTCTATTAGCTCTGCCTTTAGAGCAACACTGCCTCACTGAGTCAGGCTGCAGAGTTAGTAGATTTGTAGGGGTTTCAGGAGTTCACGGACATCTTTAATGTCACATAATTGCATTGCCACTTGAGAGCCAAACATTTCCACAATCACAGTGTAAACTCTTGAAATAGAATACATATTGGTATTACTTTGGAGAGAGAGATTAACCTAAATCCAGATGTGGCCTAAGCTCTCAGTCCAAATCTAACTGAGTGTGTGCATGTGCTTTCATTCAATACAATATTTGTGTGTAATGTCAATCCGCTCCAGTCACCCTACACTTATCCTTCATACTCTCTGTGCACAGATTTAACTGTCCAACAATGCCTCCCCCTCCCCTCCACAACACCCTTTTGTAAACCCCAGCATTTAGCCAACCCCCCTGGATCATACATGCACACACACATTTTTTTTTTTTGTATTCCAAACTGTGAAGGACTTACATTCCCCCTCACTGACCCTATCTGGGTTGATATTGAGCCAAATTAAACCAACTCAAAGAAGTGCAGGAGATTTTTCTTTCTCTACCAAGAAGCATGACATAAACATTGCTGAGGATGAGCCCCCCCCCCCCTTACTTGTCCATTCCCCACATGTGCATAATTCTGTCTCAGAGGAAGCTCTGCTGCCCTTAGATGTTGTGATTTGCATGGATTTGAAGAGGAGATGGGGTGGATTTCCAGGACACTCATGACTGAATGTGACCATGGAGGCATGCTGGATTAAAAGGCTGGGTCTTTGATAAGGAGATGAAGTAGAGTAAGGGGGGAAGGCAGAAGGAATGAGATTAGAGGCTGAGGTCTGACACTGGCAGTAAAGATGGCACATTTGTGAAGGTGATTTACAGCTCAGGCTTCACAGGATGGAGAGATGTGGGGAATGATGTCATTCAGATGGAATGATGCTGGAAGGTGTACATATAAGTGTAATACAATAAATATGAGAACGTTTGGTGATTGTAGATGTCCCAAAAAAAATGTGTTTAATAAAATACTTAAATAATGAATGGACTTGAGCTTGTATTGCGCTTTTCTAGTTTTCTGACTACTGAAAGTGCTTTTACACTGCAGGTCACACCTACACATTCACACACTGATGGTAGAGGTTCATATGTAACTATCAGAAGTAGATAATCCCATTCATATACATTCATACACCGCCGACGAAGCAGCAGGAGCAATTCAGGGTCAAGTGTCTTGCCGACAGACACATCAGACATGTTGCTGCAGGAGCGTGGGATCGAACCTTCGACTCTACCAGCTGAGCCCCAGCCGCCCCTATACAAGAACTGTCTGTAGAACAGCAATCAACATTGAACAGGTTTTGATTTAAGTCCTGAGCATTGATATGCAGAAGCTTAATGCAGACATACCAATGGGACATATTGGTAACACTTTATAGAAACCATCATCAATAAAGGTTTATTCACTTTAGTTTATAGTTATCTTACTGTTAAAAAAACAATGACAATGATAGTAATGATGTTTGCTAATTATCTGTAATGCTATAATTGATGTTATATTAGGGCTAGCCGATATGACCTCAAATCAATATGACGATTAATTGAACTACTATTAATTGTTTGAATTTCGTTTTTGTTTTTTGCCCTCATAGTTCACTGACATGGTCTTTACTGTAAATATGATCAACTATTAAAGCTGGGATATGTTTTCTAATGAAAGAGTTCATATCTGATGAACTATTTTCTGGTTATTTATTGAATATTTGGAACTGAAATCAAAGCATCACTTGAAATGAAAACAGCACATTTTAGTTTTAAAGTAGAAATGAACTTCCCTAAAACAGTAGAAAATAAATAACTCTTATTTAATGCAAACACTTTTTCCTCATTGTTTACATTAGACTTTTTTTTGTTTGGTGTCGTCTTCCCTAAAGACAGAATGTGTCCAAACGACAGATACTGCTTCCTTCCATGTCGCTGATTGGACGTGGATTGACTCTGAAAATAATCAAAATAATCGACATGGGCAAGATTACGTCGATTAGAGGTTATTGATGTCGTTTTGATTCATTTTTGATTAATTTCCCGCCCTATTAACAGTTTGTTGTTGCACACATTAGAACATTTTATACACGAGACAGACATACACTATATAAACACTTAGATGGTAAAAACACATAACAGTGATTCCAATATCTCAATTCTTCAGCTTAAAAATCTTTTTAGCATACTTTCACCTGAACTCTTACCTAACATAAACATAAAAGATACGTCTGTTCTTTAACCTTTAGTTTCTTTAGTACTTATATTCGGTCTCAAGCACACTTAACCATTTATGTTCACACAAAAGACCTTTACAAACACACACGTTCAAAAGAATACAAAGAAACAGAAGTTCAGTCAAATCTAACTGCATCCTTTCATACCTCAATGTCAGAAGTTTTGAATTTATCACTCATTTCAACAATCTTGCCTTTATGTTTTTAACTGCATATAGGCTTCTGACCAACGCTGAATTGAATTGAGCTCAAACTGCACATACATTTCAGATACTGACTCGTTTCTCTGCTGTGACACTGCCCCGGTCCCCGGCATCAACTACGTGACGCGCGCACACACCGATCGAACACACACACTCGCCTCCGCTCTCCCTCTTGCTTCAACACCCACACACGCGCACTGAGCTATAAACAGACAAACGCTACTCTGTAAGAGTTTGCGGAGTCACAAAGTAAGTTGAAACCACAGACTGTAAACCGACGAATGTCAGACAGAAAATATAGTTGACTTTGCAGATGCCTGGTCTGGTTGTAAACGTGATTGCGATAGTAAACAATGGGTCCTTCAAAAGCCGCGGCCCCAACACATCGGCTGGAATATCACCAGTTTATTCAACACCAGTTAAACCAACTACATGCAGTCACTATACCCAACACGATAAACACCTTTCCATATAGTACGACAAACACAGAGACTATTTGTGCTGGTCAGATTAAAGATGACTTAATCGGAATGTCTGATAGCTAGGCTAATCGCTGTGTGATCACATTAAAACATACCCTTGAATCTACGCCACTGTGATTGGCTGAATAGGAAGGAGACATCTGATTGGCTACAGACATTTCCCTGCTGAAAAAAAAATTCATTTGTGAATCTAACCACGGCAGGGGAGTCTCAAATGTCCCACACACAAATGCAGTGAGGTTCACAAATGACAAACAGTTTGTAAATGCAGACTGAACAGTTTGTATATAAATGTAACAAGATACAAATGTGTTTTTTAAATATATACGTATGTGTATCATATATTTGTGGATTTCTATTACATATATACAAAAGTATAAATATTTGTGGGAATCAGAAATATATTTGTGGATCTTATTTTTTTATTTGTGGATTTCTTTTACATTTATATAGAATGAAATATATTTGTGAATCCTTCTGTGTGCATTTGGGAATATTAAGACTGATCTAACTCCATATGACGAGCTGTATCAAGGCTGCGTCCTTCTGTGAATTCGGTAAACCATTATTTCTGAACATTGATTAAATGTTTATTTATTTTTTTTAAATCAAAAAAATAAATAATCATAGAGAGTCTCAGAATATGACCTTGATGGGGTGTGAGCAGGGTGAGTAGTTGGCAGAGAAGAAAAAACATAACAACGGATAGATTCGGTTTGAATCATACTTGCAGCGTGTTTTTACGCCATCCTGCCCACTTTTCTGTTTCACTCCAAGCTCTAACTGTTTAATTCCCTTCTGATTTTTTATTTTTTTTACTCACTCCTCTCACTTCTAAAACTCCTTTCGTCAGCTTCCCCCCCTTCAGCATCCCACTCATTCCAGCCCCCTCTCCTTGGTTCCAGTGTTGGTGGCCTCCCCAGAGTGTGCTGTGTCTAACCGAGCTGTCCATGGCTGTCTGTCAGTCACACATCAAGTCTCAGCCTTGGGGGAGAAACAGAGCGGTGTGGAGGAAGGAGGAAGACCATGCTAAGTGTGGGATGGACAGCTGACTGGTATGCACACATTGCTGTTTTTTGATATAGAAAATGATCTGTATGTACTTTTAGCCAACCAGACTGTGTGACTTCTAGGGATGTTTATTAAATGTTTGATTGGCTGGTTAATACAATTGGTTTAACAGTTGGTTTGTAACATTTTATTTAAAAGAAGCATCTGTGGCTTTGCCTTTCTCATGTCTGATTTAGTTTTATTTTTTATGTCTTGATTAGAGATGACCTACATGCTCTGCCTTAATGCTCTGTACTGTGTTTGATGTGCGATGCGCTGCTTTGTGTTAAAAACTGTTCAAAGTTTGTAACTTAAGTCACAAAAAAATAATAAATTAAAGTTAGTTGGAACAAAGTTATTTGTTTTAACAGTTTGGCGACCCATCTCTATGTCAAGATAGATTTGTATTTAACATCTAAGAAAGAATTCACCCTTTGTACATCAAAAACAAGAAAATCGCAGTGATTTGTTGATCATGACATTTATATTTTCAACCCGTCCAACAACACTTATGGATCAGTTGTGGCTCAGTTGGTAGAGTTGTCGTCTCTCAACAGGAAGGTCGAGGGTTTGATCCCCAGCGCCTGCAGCAACATGTCTGATGTGTTCTTGGGGAAGACACTTAACCCTGAATTGCTCCCACTGCTTTGTCGGCGATGTATGAATGTGTATGAATGGTGTTAGTTACTTCTGATGGTCACTTTACATAGCAGCCTCTACCATCAGTGTGTGAATGTGTAGCTGTGACCTGCAGTTTAAAAGCACTTTAAACTACTTTGAGTAGTCAGAAGACTAGAAAATAAATATACAAGCTCAGGTCCATTTCCATCAGTTAATGAGTGTCTGAGAAAGGAGAGTTTCCTATGTGCATTTTATGTCTGCATTAAAAGTGGAATTTCAAAGATGAAACTCTGTTCTTGTCTGATCCACCACTTCGCCTCTCACATCTTTTTTTCCATTTCATTTTTCCTGTCCTCTCCCTCTCACAATTTATTGAGTCTCTGCTCCCTGTGTCGTCTCTCTGCTGCCCTTCTGCTCAAATGACAGGCTCCCCCCTTAGCCCCTGTCACCATGGCTGCCACCTTGGCAGAAAGTGATAGTGTGAAGCTGTGTGGGAGTTCTCTGTGGTGCCAGAGACGTTTCAGGCTATTTTCTTCTTCACCGCGGAGGCTTATGGATCTGGATATGAGTGTAAATATAAAATTTAGGGTTTCAGAAACGCCTCAGTGCGTCAACATTAACCCCGATTATAACAATCTGCATATGAAGTGAACAAGAAAGAGGACCAAAATGAAAAGAACAGAACACAAAACTTCACAGATTGCTCTAAAAGATGAACTTTCAGAGCCTGTCACTAGTTTTCCTCCTCAGCCACGTCATCTTTAACCCATGGTAAGGAGAAGAGCGGGATGAAAGGGAACCTGGTATATCTATCATTACCCGGCCACCTGCCAGCACAATCTCCTTTAGAAGGACCGCCCACTGTGACACACTCAAATTATTCATGGGAATTGCAGACCACCTAGCACCTAGCAGGAATATCACTCATCCATCCTCAGATACATGGACACTTTAATTTGATAGTGTGAAATTGAAGTGCCTCTGAAGAATCTCCCCAAAATCCTATTTCCCTCTGTCTTCACTGTCACTGGTACTGTATGTCCCCACCATCCAATTTATTATTATATTATTTTTATAAAAAAGACAATGATCCCTCTATATCACTCTTCACTCAAATCTATCCTCGTTTTTGTTTTGTTTTTATAAAAATGTTATGTCGTTAACTTTTTCAATGGATCTTCTTTGCACAGGTAGGTTCCTGGAATAGTGCTCAACTTCCATTTGAAAATAAATAATAAATAAATAAACTGCAGGGTTTTCTTTTTCTCCTCTCTCTTCTCTTTTTTTTTTGCTATATTGATACATGATACAAGCAGGAAGCTGATGAATGGTATCTAATTGTTTTCTGAAAGGTAACAAAATACTGTGTTACATGCTACACTCAGTCGAATCTGTCAAAATGAGATGTTTACTGTTTACATTATTTACAGCAAAAGGTCCAAAACAAATTGCTAATGTAAATGTTCTGACAGGTACCTTTATTTTGAAGTTACAGGAAATTATTTTTGCAATGTTGCTGTCGCTAGCTTGATGTTATAAAGGTGAGACGCCGGTGCAGAAGTCTGTGTCACTTATCCTTTTTTTGTGTAAACATACATTTCTGAGCAGTAAAATATTTTGAAGTTTGAAAATATTGTCATCATTTGAAACTTCCACTACACAGATGTGTTATTTATTTATGTTCTCTTATCCTTCACGAAATCAAAATGGATGAGTTGGGTTCTTGAGTCCAGACTAGAGCAGACACTCAATGAACTTCAGGATTTTGCACCTCTGCATTGGATTCATTTTTCAACACCAGAGGAACACATTGAGACACGTTTTCTCTCATTCAATAGGTGTGAGTGGAGCATCCTTCCTGAAAGAAGCTGAGTTAGACAGAACATTAGTACATTACATTCAACTGTACTAGCTGTAAATATCATTAAGTACTGGGCCTGCCAGAATATGGCGGTGTTATGTGCTGTTGTACGTTTCTGACTGCACTGCCTTGGGCTATGGATCTGGCTGAGTGTTTTCTGATAGATGTGCCCCTCTCTTCCACTTCAGCGCAAATACTTCAGAGCAGGACAGGCTAAGAACACATTTGCTCCCAGTTGCACATACTGCCCTACTTTACTCTAACACCACTGTAGCTCCCAGTCTTCTTTTTGACTGTTGTTCGCAGAGCCATTCTGAAAAGGATATATATATATATATATAGTCAGGGTGGAAATGGACCACAACATATCTAACAATTTTCTGGGCTTTCACAGTATCTGGAGCAAAAGCAAAGAATGCTCTCGAGTTTGAGTGGTACATAAAAAAAAGGTTGGTATACCTGGTTGTCTTCTTTTCCTCAGTTTTTATATCCTCCCTTCTTCTGTGGTTGTGATCGCTGCAAGAAAACAAGAATAGTACATCCACCTTAAAGAATGAGAATGTAATTTTGTTCCCCTCAGGTTGTCGGTAAAACACACAAAATGGGTAGATTAACCTTTAGATTAGAAAGCCCTTGAGCTTCTCCTCTTGTCTTTGAAGAGCCCTCATTTCAGGAGAAGCTTTTTGTTTCCAACATTGTTCGCTGCCTCAATGTGAATCTAACTATTTTTACTTATACTCACCATGTAGAAACAGGACGTTGAATAAATATAATGAATACCAGAGCTGTCCTACAAATACATACTGAATATTATTTGCTTTATGGGGCTTTGCTTTATAGATGTGAGCTCTAGCAAGATTGAATTGTAGTTTAGTAGAACAAACAAACTTTGTTGAAGGTTAGAAGGTCGTAAATAACTGATTCAAAACACAGTCAAAACCGTATTTAGCGTATTATTTTTACATTACATATTTTATGTAATTTTTTAATTCCTGGTTTAATATTGTTAGTAGCTATTTGCTAATGTCGGAACAAATTGTTGCAGAAAAAGTTTTAAATAGAGCTAGGGATAGGAAAGGGTTAAAGCCCCAACTCTTATTTCATGCCACATTTACGAAAGAAATCAATAAATAATATATGCTGATATATCCAGTATATATGATTTGATCATCTTTTTTTAAAGAGTTATTTTATTTGGACCTGAAAAACACTGTTTGATTATGTCTTTGGAGCTTCTCTCAAAGGAACCTCTTAAAATGACCTTAATCTTGGCGGCTATAATTTACATCATCCAGTTCCTCTCTTATTTATATAAAATTGCCCTTTATTCACTCTCTGGTAATGGGTTTAACCAACAAAGGTCAAAGGGCAGAAAATGTGTTTACATTTCAAAAACCCCCTCGACCCAAACACAACAATTTAGCAAACGTAAGGATTCCATTTCTTGCTGAATACTTTAATACCCCAAAACAAAGAGATGAACAAAATATCAATGAAAGGAAATGTTTAACTTTAAAGCTGGATTAAGTTCATTTATTTTGAAGAGAAATATTTTAAATAGTGTAAAGTTAATACTGTGTGATTGGTTACTTTTCACTTTTATCCAACGAATAAAAGGTAAATATGATTATTAATGATCGTTCTTTGATTAGACTGGATGCTCATAGCTGTATGATTTTAACGATGCAAACCTTTCGGGGAGTATTTGGGGTTTCAGTATGTGTGCGTTTGTGTGTGTGTGTGTTCCTTTTTTGTGCGTTTGTATTTTTGGAATTATCAGAGAGTGTGCAAAGGGCTGTAGGAAACAGAGTAGATACCTGATAAGAAGGAAACTTGTGCCCACATCTTTTTGGTCACTATAGCAACAGCTGCTGAGGCTGTGTGCGGGTTAAAACGCTCCTCTGATTTACCAGCAGCTCTATTCCATACTCCATTCAGATCGGCTGGCCACTGTGTACTGTATTTTGTCATTTAAATGAAAGGAAAGGAATTCTAAGAACAGACATAACAGATGAATTCCCTTAAAGTGCAGCAAATTCAAGTCACAGAAAACATAAATTGGGATTCTGTTTTCAAGTTCATTCTGTTAAAATGTGAAGCAGCAGGTGCATGTAGTTCCACTTTGTAGAGCATTTCAAATGGCCTGTGGTGTATGAAAGTTCTATGAAAGTAAAATGAATTATTATTATGAAGATACAACATTTTTGGTCTACATGAATATAAAGATGAAATTATGTAAAAACAAACCGTTATTACCCAACTGTGTTCAGTTCTTGATTCTTATTGGTTAACTACAGCATTCTGAGGTCTGCTGTCTCTCTGTTTACAGACTTTGGAGGACTAACTGTGATTATATCGATTCACTGAAGAAGTCTGATGTTGGTTTGTTTATTGTAAAAAAGGAAAGTTAAATATGGTAAACTGTTACTTGAGACTTGACTTGGACTCACCCTCAAAGACTTGAGACTTGGACTCACCCTCATAGACTTGAGACTTGGACTCACCCTCATAGACTTGAGACTTGGACTCACCCTCATAGACTTGAGACTTGACTTGGACTCACTCTCAAACACTTGAGACTTGGACTCACCCTCAAACACTTGAGACTTGACTTGGACTCACTCTCAAACACTTGAGACTTGACTTGGACTCACCCTCAAACACTTGAGACTTGACTTGGACTCACTCTCAAACACTTGAGACTTGGACTTGCCCTCAAAAATTTGTGCCCATCTTTAAAACCTGCACAAATCAAGAATGCACAGGAAGTAAACACTAAACAGAACACAATATGGGAAACAGCTGTGTTTAAAGACTCATTATCCACAGCTCTTATTCTGTTTGAGGTTGTGGGGGGCTGGAGCCGATCCCAGCTGTCATTGGCCAAGAGGTGCGGTACACCCTGGACTGGTCGCCAGTCAATCACAGAGCTGACATACAGAGGCAAACAACCAGTCACACTCACATCCACACCTACAAACAATTTAGATTCACCAAACTAGCATGTCTTTGAACTGCCGGACGTAGCCAGAGGACCTGGAGGAAACCAACACATGCATTACCTCTGATGGAGGATCAGGGGCGTATCGACTTTGCCCGACCATTCAGCCTTACTGCATTACACATGACAAGAGAAGTGTGAAAGGGGCGTTAGTAACCCCGCCTTCAACAGGCAATCTGTAAGCGCCAAATGACACACAGCAATATAAAGGCAACAGCTGGCTATTGTTTCACTCCGTCTTACCAAAAGCTTAGCTGTCCCTCCTTATTAACAAAAGACTGGATGGGATGCCTGTGATGAGTAAAACAAATGAGTATTTTGGTCTCTTAAGTCTATTGTCAAAATTCCAAAATAAATAGTTTCAGCCTCTCCTGTTGTCTTATAGCCCTGCAGTACCTCCGTCCTCCTTTGTCTTTAACAAGAGGAAATACAGACAGCATGAAGAGAAAAAGCCCAAGCCTAAGAAAGCCAGGCCTCAGATTGCATTTTCATTTCAACATTCACATCTCTCACGGTGCATATGTGAGACTTGACTTGGACTCACCCTCAAAGACTCGAGACTTGACTTGGACTCACCCTCATAGACTTGAGACTTGGACTCACCCTCAAAGACTTGAGACTTGGACTCACCCTCAAAGACTTGAGACTTGGACTCACCCTCAAAGGCTTGAGACTTAGACTCACCCTCATAAACTTGAGACTAAGTTGATTATAGACTTTGGTGCTGGTGCACGAAGCATTGTGTGGGAGAGGAACCCAAGAGTGAAGCAAATTGTTGAGCAGAGAAAGGATTGCTATTCAGACTAGCTTGTGCAAATGCACAGCAGCAGACAGATCAGAAAGATGAAAGTTAATTTCAAACAACAAGCTACGTTGGAATCTGTAGGCGATCATTTTGGTCCGCTTATAGTCTGTAAATGTTAGTCATTATTTCACATGACATTCTGAACTTAATGGGAAATGGCTGCAGAGTGCTTCCTGTTGACTGCAAAACTTTCTTGTGAAAAAGCAGATGTTCATGGAAGTGTGTGGTTGGTTTGTGGAAGGCCTTGCTAGTATGGCTGTTTGTCAGCAAGAGGTTATCAAGAAAACTTTATTTGGCTTGTGCCCCACGTGTGAAAAGGAAATCAAAGGATAGAGACACACTTTCTCAGTACCCTGGGGCAGGGACCATCCATTGCGCAGCTGAGAGCCTGGAGGCGAGAGGGCACCCCTGTGATGCCTGGAGGGCAGACCACACCCTGCTGCTGCCCTACAGGCCACACGATGTCTGGCAGGGCACAGATGGAGGAGTGTGTGTGTGTGTGTGTGTGTGTGTGTGTGTGTGTGTGTGTGTGTCTACTTTCCCAGATTCATGGCTGTTTCAAATGCAAGTGAAAGGTATAATTTAATGGGAGAGGAAAACACAGGTATGCACCATACGGCATGCAGTTTGTAATTTTTTCCAACTTATAGTTGTTATTTAAATATTTACAATTATTTTTATATAATAATTATATTTCATAATTATTTTTTATTTTTTATTTTTATATAATTATATTTTTGAACGTTTATGATAATTTCTATGTATCTTAGACCATGGGATGACACTTTACAAGGCACGACCAGCCCTCAAGCTAAAAGCTAATTAGTTGTTGGTAAAGTACAGACAGATAAAAAAAACAAAAAAAGAACAGGAGTTGGGTTTTCCAGGATCAGGAGTGTACTACACTGAGACCCAGCATTACTGAGTTTAGGAATACACACCAGTCTTTCCTACATTTTCACTATTGTGTCCATTGTCCTCCAGTCATCCACCCTCATTATCTAGATGTTTTTATGGGTAGATTTATGAAATTGCAAACTATCTTCATATAGTTGACAGTCAGTAGTTTATATTTGGGGAAACATAGCCACCATCTTAGTTTAACATGTAAACATCGCTAATTAGCAACAACTGCAGGTTCAAGGTCAGTTGAGGCCGTTAAGCCTGTCAGAAGCATCAACATCATTATTTAAAGAATATGATAAATTGTACGTTTAGTCAAGTGATGGACCTGAATATATATATAAATATATACATGTTTTTTAAACATGGATGTGTTTATGGCATGAAATGTCATCCTATTATTGATGAGAATTTCCACTGCCTGGAGTGAAATCTTTTCATCCTCTAAAGACTGAGATATTGGTTCAAAGTTCAAGATGCTAAACAAATAGCTGTTTGAATATTTCATTCATCTAGTCAACCTCAAAAACCAGCATTGACATCCTTAGATCCACAGTCTAAATATCGTAATTACTGTCACTTATTTTCTTGATTCTATTGACAATTGTTGTACCTTTTTCCAGGATATTAAATAGATTAAGAAACAGCACTGTCACCATATTTTTTCTTCATGCTGTGTTTTCTCTTTAAAGAGATTTCAGACATGACATTTCAATATTCATCAGCAAGAGAAAACACAGCGTTCAATGCAATGGTGACTACAGGTTTTATTGAAATGCTCTAAAATAAGCTGCGCCGCTCTGTGCAACAATTTGTCGGTCAACAAGTGAAGGGGGAATGCAATTTAGCGTTTTCTGCAGTCTAAAATAAACCTGCCCCAGGGAGTAATGGAAATGTTCATTATCTGATCGCTGGTATGCAACCGTATTTAATGGTCTGAATGAAAATGAAAGAAAGTTTTAAATGAGTTTAACAGAAAAACAATAATGGCAACCCTTTACCTCTCCTCCCTCCTACCTTTTCTCTGACAAATCTGCCTGAAAAGAAAAGCTCTGAGTGTGCAGTTCAGACTGTAAAACGGGGAAAAGAGAGATGAAAAGGCTAAAGAATGAGAGAGGGAGACAGAGGGAAAGGAAGACAGAGAGGGAGAGAGAGAGAGAGAGATCCCTTTGATGTTCTCTGCATACAACACATCACAAAGTCAACTCAAAGGGTTTGTTAAAAAATGCATGACATGCACACAACTAGAAAATAAGTAATGAACTTAAAGAAATAAAGATCAAGTGATTTCATACATGCCCTGACTTCAAAGAATCAACTTGACTCGGGGGGAGGAAAATAGAGGGAGAAAAATACATATCAATGATTTATTTTCTCTGATATTGAAGACTAATTATCCCTCTGTAGCAAGCGAATGGGCCGGACTGCTCTGGAACTGAACCAATGAAAGGAAGGCTTTAGGTCATTTGTTCTTTGACAGAAGTTTAAGCAAACATTCAATACTTGTCCTCCGTCAAGTAGCCTTACAGCACTCCAATTGAACCTGCCATGCCAGCGGGAGGGTAATACACACAATCTGACTTTGCTTAGCAGAGCTGGAACACCATTTTGAGGCAAGGAAGCAGATAATTGCTTCATAATTACATGCAACAGTAGCCATTAGAATATCGGATGAAAAAAAAAGGGAAAACACAATTACGAGACGACTGTAATGAGGATTCAATCGACAGGGACGCCGGTGCCAACACCACAGAGACCTCTGTTCTTTCCCAGTTTGACTCACATATGCTGGCCCACTTTCCCCCATCTGGCAACGGACACAGGCATGAAATGACCAGACACTACACAACATAATGACTTTGGCTTCGCTCAGTTTTATTATCTTAATGGCACACCTTTTACAGCATAAGCAGTGCTTTGGAGAAAAAAAACTGTGATGTGTACTTTTCATTTAGCCCCACTTGTGTGAAATTTAATACCCCGAGCATTTCCATCAAACCAAACCTGATGTCGGATCAAAAGGTTGGGAATAAAGGGCAGGGAAATGACAGATATGGGTAGCAGCTTATAATCAAATTTATGCCGGCTTGCCAGCTATTCACATGATTAAATATAGCCAAGAGCAAGGTAATATCCACTCATTAACCTGGCTATTGCGAACAGTTTGCTTTGCTGTGAAGTCAAGTCTACAAGGCCGAATTAAAAAGGCATTGTGCCATTTTTCCCTCCAACCCACTTCCAACCCCCCCTTTCTTCACCATTTTGTCTTTCTATTCAATATTCACACATGTAATCCACTGAATTTGAAATAATTTCCAGCTCAAGTCAATGAATGCAACCATAAGCCCGTGGTGGCTAAACCTCAGGAGCATATGAATAAATCAGCAGAGAGAAAAAAACGGGGCAGAAAAGATGGGGAAATGCAAAGGGAGGAGTGGAACAGAACTGGTTCTTTTTAACCCTTCGGGGTCTCCATGCTCCCCCAAAAATGTAATCGGCTTAACGCATGGTGGTGTTGTGAGTTCTGTTGCATGAGCCAGACTGTGCCAAACCAGATCTCGCCAACACCAAAGAGAAGCAAAAATCAATGCCATACACTGTCTGACTAATGAGATTTCCTCTGTTGTTTTCCGAGTCAAAAAGCTGTGGGAATGTGCGTGTGTGTGTGCATGTCAGGTGCATTCTTTACTGCACGCCCTTGTGCTTTATGTACATTTGTGTGAGCGTGCAGATTTGGTGAGGAGGATGGTGGGTGGTAAACGCTTGACATTTCCTCACAGCTGGGGGCATCTTGGGCATGCTCGGGGGTAGAGAATAATGTGTACGTGCCGAAAGGGAGGAGATGGAAGGGAGGGAGCCGTGAAAGTGGTTTGAGTGGGAGCGGGGAGAGAAAGCGGAGAGAGAGAGAAAGAGAGAGAGGAGCCTGGGGGCTCCCGACTGTGGTGGCAGCGTAGAAAGGTGTTATTGGAAGGGGTAGTCCTCTCTCAGCTCCCTCTTTGCAGGGTTTGTGTTCTCTTTAGCAGAAGTGCAGATGAATTATTAAGCTGAATCTAGAGAGAGCATGAAGGGAGAAGATGGGAGGTGCTAAACGGGAGTGGTGAGAATGGGCTATGTGGGAATAAGCAATGTGGGGAGTGAGAGGAGGAAGTATAAAAGGATCAAGGCAAGTCGACAGAGAGCACAGGAGGTGCAAAGTCTCCATGGCCATGCTGTAAAATATATCGCAGCAGAGATACACCTCTCCTCCGCTTGGCCCTTTTAACATCACTTTTGGAAGTGCTGGCTGAGCTACACCTGCAGGAGTTGGAATTACCTTTCAATTACTGCTGATAAATCGACGTAAGGCTTTGGGGAGACTCCACTTTTAAGCAGGCTAACAAGACTAATTAACTAACGAGACCTGGGGGGTAGTAAGGAGGGGCTTCTTTTTCACCATTATCTTTTTTTTTACATTCTGTATCGCTTCATCTGATACCCATCTGTGATATCATAATCTTTTTCGTCTTCAGTTAAAAAAAAAAATCCTAAAGTACTTTCAGAGTAGCACCAGGCTGCTGCCTCAGTCACAAAGTCGTAAAAGTTTTTGTGTAATCATGAATATTTATGAATCTCAAAAACTATGTTTCTCATGAACGACTCTTGCTCAGTACACGCTGTACTGCGAGGACCAATGCGACAGGGGGATATATAAAGCAAGCCTCTGCAGAGAGTCTAATGCAACATATCATGAATAACTAAAGACAGTTTGCCATTTTCAACATGGGAGCTCCAGAGGAGGCCGTGTAATGGTTTAGCTGTGCTTTAGCGGAAAGGTCTCACCCCCAAAGAACATCCCCACCTGAGAGAGCCTGCAGCTCGGTAACAGCATGCAAACACACAACTGTAGGACTCACTGAAATATTTACACCTTAAATGTACAGAGAATACCTTAAGCATCATGTACAGTCTGTAACACTCTTCATCTCTCTCTGCTAAAATAATATGCTGCGCTTTGCCGCCTTTTTTCCCCCATCACTAGCAACAGTTGGTTCGCATATAGAAAGTATGCATGTTACATTTAATGCATCTCTGTGTTCACACCCCTGTATGGATGAGTGTATTTAGTGATGATTGAGGGAGCATGTAGTGTAAATAAAGACTAGAATAATGATGATACTAAAACAATGATTTGGACTTTGTCATTGCAGGGGGGCCTCGCACATATTCCTGTCTCCTGCTGGGTTGACTGCTGCTTTCAAAGTAACACTGGAAGATGACAGGGGGGGAAAGTGTCGCGCCAATTAGGGTGCCGAGAGAGAAAAAGAGAAAAAAAAGGAGCCAGGCTCTGTGGAGAGGAAGAGAAAAAAAGGGAGGGACAGGGTAAGAAGAAAGAGGTACAAGTGAGACGGGAAAAATAATGGCCTTACACTGTCAGGGTGGACGCTGAGCCAAACAGAGGGAGAAGAGGAGGTAAACACCAGTGGGACAAACAAGTCAGCAGGGACAAGAGAGAGGGACCGAGAGATGCAGGGAGGGAAGGAAGCAAAAAGAGAGGAAGAAGTGATAGAGGGAGGGTTAAATTGGTCTCTCTCCCCTCAGGCTCTGCAGCTTCACAATGGTGCCTCACTGGGCAGGAAAGTAACGCGCCAAACAGGAGCCACAGGGGACACAGGTGTGTGTGTGTGTGTGTGTGTGTGTGTGTCAGAAAGAGAAAGGAAAATGACTGTCATATTCGGAGGTCGGTTGAAAGGAAATGCGCATGTGAGCGAGAGAGAGAGAGAGAGAGAGAGAGAGTGGTACACGCAGGGATCTGTTGTCAACAATAGTCAAAGGGACAAACAGACCTTGGTGGATTTCAAAACAAAATGATAAATGACACTGGTTTCACCAACTAAAGGCACCACAACAGTAACAACTGGATTTTGTTTTTTCCCCCTTGTTCCTTGGTTTTATGTTTTACAGAAAAAGTTCTGATTTATTCTCGATTTGTGTTCAACACAAAGTCATCTTGGCTTCACCATAGATGAAAAGAGGACACAGGGCCCACTGTAACAGCATGAGGTCTAACAGTTGCTCTGAGGATTTCATGCCGGTACTTAACAAAAGTTAGCTCTGACAATGAGGTCTGTGCGATCCTCCAAGGATATTACTCTCCAGACCTGATTCAAACTGTTAATGCTTGATGATGTTAGAGACAGTATAACATTCACCACAGCATCTCCACACATTCTGATGTTTCCTGGCAAATGCCTAACAAGCTGCACAGTGCTGGGCTTTCAGCACAGGTCCCACTAGAGGATGTTGTGGCCTCATCCTACCATCAATTTGGTGAGAGACATGCACACCAGTAGCCTGCTGGAGATCAGTAAGGCTTTTGTAGGGCTCTAGCGATGCTCCTCCTGTTCCTCATCCCATGAGACTGCTATGGGAGACGCAGCAAACCTTTTTTGGGGCAGCACATATGGAAGTGTCCTTCTTGTGGAGCTTGAATACCTGTTCAACCTGATTGGGCTTCAGAAACTCCCTCAAGCTATAACAGCATTAAAAAGGACTCCAGCAGAACAGGAAACTGTAGAGAATCAGTCAGGACGGTTTAATGTATCAATTAATGTAACATAGAAAAATGTCTAATCCTGCACCTTGTTGGTGGAAAGTTCACATTGTAGATACTGAGAGTGAGAACACGATAAGCATCACAATTAGTCTCAACTGGCTGCAATTGGTCGGACGGAAATCACTGACCTGCAGGAGGTCGCTGAACCAGTGTGTGCTGCTTCATGGACGCATCATGCAACCAAGCTATCACACAGGTAACAGACATGTTACAACTGTAATAATGTGATCCCAATCTTGTAATAATGAAAACGTTTCTTGTACGATGTTGAAAGTCATAATTACAAGATATGGAGGTCAATATTATGAGATAAGATCTCGTTTTTTTATTCTCTTTGGTGACTGCAATGGGCTTCCGTTATAATAACTGCAGGTTATCCATCAGTCATCACCCACTTAGCTGCTCAACCTGTGTGTGCGACCTTACTCATGTTGCAAATTTATCAAATAATAATATATTATATTATATTGTATATTGTAGATATTGTGATATTAAGGAAACTTAGCGGTGGTAAACATGTCTTATTGTATTTAGCCCACTGAAAAATATTCAAATAAAACCAAGGGTTACTTGATAGTTTGATTGTAGATGGGCAAATATGATATGCTCTAAACACATCCAAAGAGCTTTTATATGGCATGTTAGCAAGAATTACACCAAAGTCAGTGTTTTTCTGAAAGTCCATGTTTTTCTACCACTTCCCCTTGAGCTGTCTCCCTCTGTAAGCCCAGAGATGGTGCACACAGTCATGTGTCTCCCTCATGGCCTGACCTGCTTTTTTCACCCAACACAGAGGAGCTTCACAAGAAGGGTGTAATGCATCAGTACTTTCATGCTGGTAAACATTGTACAAGCGAAACGAGTCAGATAGCAGCATATTCATACTCCTCTATAGAGCATCTGACAGGCCCTGCACCCCGCACAGACGGCCACAATGTGTCCAATTTCCTCTCTCAATTTTCAAAAGTCCAATATCCTTCTCCCTCATTCTCTGACAGAATAGCTGCTCCAGCCTTTCCTGACTCACACAGCTCCTTTTATATTTTATCAGTCTCTGTTTGGAACAGGAGCAGGCGGTGGTAGCCATGGCAACGGGGTATAAACATTTTCGCCAGCTCCATCCCTATCTTCTGCTTCGTCATTGGAGCTAGCTGTCGTCTGAAAAAAGGCAGCAAGATAACTCCTAGGAAATGAACTTGCCATGAAACCACTATTGTGCATTGTTCCACATTTGGTGCCAGAATGTGCATTTGTCAATATGGGTGATAAACACAACACTAAAAGTTGGTTTGCTTTTAATCTGGTACCTTGCCACAATCCTCTCACATTCTGAACCTTGTGACTGGCTAAGGACGATACACACAAACTGCACAAAAGATTTACACCATGAAGCTCCCAGTAAACATCAAAATAAGAAAATACTGGCAGAAACAAACACTGTAAGACCCTCCTCATGGGTCATGATTCATGATCGAGACACATTTTGTATCATATTAAACAAGGCCATTTCCTGGGCGGCTGTGGCTCAGTTGGTAGAGTCGGTCGTCTCTCAACCAAAAGGTCAAGAGTTCAATCCCAAGCTCCTGCAGCCACATGTCCCATGTGACCTTGGGCAAGACACTTAACCAAAAGTTGCTCCCGCTGCTTGGTCACCGACATGTGAACGTGTATGAATGGGATTGGTTCCTCTGATGGTCACGACCTCTACCATCAGTGTGTGAATGTGTAGGTGTGACATGCGGTGTAAAAATGCTTTGAGTAGTCAGAAGACTAGAAAAGAACTATGCAAGCTCAATTCCATTTACCATTTACTATAATCACCTTTCTGCTTTTACCTGAGATTAACAACAATACCCATAATGATGGAACTCATTCTCATGTGCTTGATATTTAAGCTGCATGTTCGCTGAATACTGCAGTTTCATCACAACAGTATAAGCCTGCGATTACTGTTCTCAACAGATGGCGTTACATCTGTTCCACGTGTGATCATAAATGTCACATATGTGTTACCGTCACATTGTTATTGCATTCATGTATTTCAGATGTAGGCTAGTTTACAGTATTGCTGTCTTTGTGAATGTTTGTGTGTGAGGGGGATACACTGGTACATGGAAATCTTATTGTAGCCTGTTTGTTTGTGTTGTGTCTGGGCCGGGCTTAAGCACACTACAGGGGGTGTTAAGAAAGACACTAAGATGCACTCAGGAGAGCAACATCAGAGGCAGTTTTCTTACAGACTAACAAGTTTGCATCCAGTTTCCCTGAAAACTGTGTGCATCCTTTTTAGTGCAACATCAGGTTGACAATTTAAAAATGGTGTTAATATTATAAAAACCAAATATATACAGAAGCTGTGGTACTTTTGGGATAGTAGTTTTTCTTGTTTATTTTGCTGTTTAGGTTTTTTTTTTTTTTTTTACATATGCACACCACAAACACATTTCCAACATGGATAATTAAGCCTTACTTTAAAGTCAAGCTTCAAAGAGAGAGAGGGGAGGAGAGGTATCTCAAGAAAATTGTAAAAAAGTGTGTCTGCTTTGTCCCTCATGTACTTTAAGCCACTTGAAATAACAGCAATTCTAAGGCTGTTATTATGTTTCCATTTTTAACATCACAATGTCAGAACCAGAGTGCAGCACAAGTATTTCAATGTTGCACCAATGTTCCATACTGTGACCTGACTCAGCGTCTGCTTTAAAATATCCTGAGTGCTGTATATACAGTGTGTTCTTTGAATCTTTGAAGAAAGTTACTGAACAACATGTTCTTAGGTCACTGTATGACTAAAGAGCAACCCTTCAATATGTAGATAACAACTTAATTCAATAATAAAAGGACCTTACATTATCATCAGGCATTAAGGAAACATGCTATGTTGAAGGGCAGCAGCCAGTATGTCCTTCTAAGGTTTGATCCTAGAGCAGAATGGTCTGGATTTGTTTTTACCAGAGAATGAAGTTGGTTTAAAGGAAGCCCCCACATGGCCGTTTTGGACACCCCTCGGTTTGCTATGTAAACATCAAACCAACAGGTGATGCAGTGAAGGAAGCAGGCAAGCAAACTGGTTCAGATAGAAGTGATTCTAGGTGACCTACAATTCTGGGCCCATATTCACAAACATTCTGAGAATCCTCTCGGAGAGCTCCTAACTTTTCTTAAAAAAATCCTTGTAAGGTGTCTTAGCCTCGGAGTGATTTAGAAACATTCTCAGGGCAACTGTGAGCGAGGAAAAGACAGAAACTTTTATCTTGGTGAGGAGGCGTGGTCGACCCCGTTGCTAGGTATGACACATTTTTTCAGAAGCTTTGATTGGTTAATAAAAAAAAATGAATGAAAAAGTCAAACATATAATCTAGTCAGACATTGTGTAATAATGAACACAAAGAACTTAGCATCTGTGTGATAATTTGTAAGACATACTTTTAAAGTATATAGCCTACAACATGTTTGAAATAACATGCTCACTTGTGCAGCAGCTTCTTCACATGCTTATAGTTAAATCAGCAGGTAAAGGGTCTTAATTAGTGATTGGATACACCTGTGGAGGTGAGCACATGCACGTCTCACTTTTTCAGAGATGAATTGAAATGCCTTCACAAATCATTTTTGTCTGTTTGGCCCAGCTATGATTCACAAACATTCTTCATGTCGTGTTTGGAGAACATTTCTCCATTTTCTCCTCAGCTTGAGAAACTCTTCATCCTGTTAAAAGTCCTCCTTACTCCTTCTAACAGTTTTACACCTGAGGAGATTTCTTAAGGGCTAAGACACTTTGTGAATAACTTTCATCTTTACAAGGATCTAGTCCTAACTTTGACAGGACATTCTTAGAAAATGTCCTGATTCTAAGAATTTATTTAGAATTTTTTCACTAGAGTAACTTGGTACTTAGGAGGCTTCATGAATAGTTAGGACGCAGAAAGGTTGAAAGGTTCTTGCATTTGATTTAGCACTGCAATTCATCAATTGCAGTTCCGATAAACGTGACTCGATTATTAAAGACTTTGACCTGTTGTGGCTCCAGAAGAAATGAGAATTCTTCCCCTGGGAACCTTGAACTGTATAGAGTTTGTGTTAATTAATCAACTGCAGGCTCAAATATCTGTTTTCAGAAGGTGGCACTATGGGAACCTCTTGCCGAGTCACTAAGTTGACAGAATGAATCCTGTAAAGCCTTGAAGAGGAGGAAACATGAAACAGAGTACCAGCGACAGACATAACAAACAAACTGTACAGCTGAAGGGAGGAAGAGGCTGACCAAACTCCAAAGACTGGGGTTGACCGGAAGATGGCTGATGCTGTGATCTGAGGCTGATGGGAGGAAATATGTGATGAAACTGTGAAGGCTTGGTGGTGATGGGGAGGTGGAGGGTCGTATGTCCTGTCCTAAGCATGAATGTGTGTACCTCTTTTCATTCAAATCCTCTGGATTGTAGTTAAATATTTCATTCTGGGGAGGAACCAACTGACAGCTCTGGACAGCTGGACGGCCAAGTGTCACTTCCCAAAACGCAATGAAAATCTTATTTCAGACCAGCCTGCACATGCTGATGCGATGTGTGTATCATTTATTATTGATTCTTATTGGATAAATGAGAAGTGTGACAGTCTGTCACTGGGTCCCAGAGAGGTGGTTTTCTGGTCAATATCTTTATGTCAAGCTGGGAATGTCTGCAGTGAGAGACCTGGTGGCAGCTGCCTGTTTGTCCCTAATTTAAGTCCAACAGATGTGGAGAAAATGGTTCAGATATTACTTCTGGCTTTGTATGATCGCACACTAGTTTGAAAACTATGCCATTAAAACCTTATCCTAATCTGTAATAATAATCAAACATTTTAGAATCCACTGCCGCTAACAGATACATTGAAGGTGGTTTTCGGTTTTTGTTTTTTGCCGAGGAAAAAAATAAAGCATTTTCAAATTCTTTTGTATCAAACAGTGACATTTCTTGTACTCCATTGTCTAAAACAGAATCAGTAATTCCACACCAGTCTTCAGTGAATTCACTGCAGCATAATTGCTCTGTTCTGTTTGCTACAATAGTTGGCTCCCGTCTGCTTTAGACTTTATTGTCCCCACAAGCTATGTGGCAGAATGCTGTCTGTTTTTATTCCAGCTAGCGGGGCTACCTCAAAGATAAATAGATAAACCTGTGATTTGCTGTTCTCCGGACCTGCTGTGGCAAGAAGACTCCTGACCTGTATTTCATTTGATGCCCGGGCCTCTTCCTGCAATTTCTCAAATTGTTGTGAATCCTCCCAATATGTTGACTCTGCTTCCTCCTGTCCAGTTTAAAGCTAATTGGCTGAAGCTCATTCTTCAGCCTTCTATTATTGAGTTCCTCTTTTTTGGTACTCTTGCTTGAACATTTTGAATTTGACAGCCTGCTGTGTAGCTTTTCCCAGAAACTGCTTGCATAAAGTTTGTTTTGCGAGCAGGACAAACAGGCAAAGATGTGCTCGGAAACATTGCATACAGGATGTGACTGAGTCTTTATTGTCAGTTAGTGTAGCACAGAACAGTACCTCACCTGTATAGTGAGTGTTGTTGATATTCTACATACATGACTTTATGTTACCTCTACATCTTCATGATCCTGAAAGTTTGGTTAGGTTGCTCTTTATTTTGTTGCCTCTGTGTTATTTGCACTCTTCTTGAATTGCACAAAAATATCTCCTCCAGTTTACAGCCAATGCAAACTGCAAACATAACAAAAAGAAAGTTTTGTGAGAGGAAACAAGTAGGTATACAAGATATTGTAAATATTTGTAATGAGGAAGACAAGACAATGTTCTTATTAGCTAAGAGCGCTAACACATAGCTAACATGCTCAAAGTGCCTACTTTAGTTGCAAATGCTAGCCAGGGCTGACAACTGTTTATTTGAGCGTTCAGTGAGTTATTTATATCCTGTATTACTTACTTCCCAAAATACACATTTGTCTGTTGGCCCCATAGGGATAAGGATTTATTCAGTGATGAGGGTGCTTGCCTGCTCAATGTTGAACCATCGTTAGCGTGAAATGAAGGTGTAGTGAGTCGCACAGTGTGAGCAGTTAACTGCAGCCTGTCTTCTTCTATGGGACGTGCAGTCTTTTCCTGGGTGGTCAACCAGAAAATCATTATGGTTGGCCACTCCACAGGCACACAATGATTTTTTATTGAATGCGTTCAGTTGAAAGTTAAACCCATGGACTATATACACTTTAAATAGATGATGATGATGATGACTGGTGCGTTCACGGGCAAGCCATTCAAAGTGCTTGTGTACTCTCAGTGCCTCAAACATAGACTAGCATGGAAACAAACGGTAACAAGATGGTATTTCTGACGTTCTAAAAATAAACACATGGCTTCACACATGACGCTGAACTTAAACGTGTACGGTTCTACATGGTCTTGTGTTTTATGGCTAGGCTAACTTCCTGCTAAGCTAGGAGTAGCTGCCGGTCAGAAACACCCCAAAGTAGCTTAAGATGAGGCCGGTCAATTGATCATGGTTAATGTGACACCAAATGTTATCATATGGCCTTCATCAGAAAAATAGTTCAGTGGGGACCAATGTAAAAACAATAACTGATTAACATTAATCCTGGGTGTGTTCTTAGCCACTAAAATGTCCAAGGTGACACATACAATATGTATTTTCAGGAGAAACATGAATACATTAGGCTAAAATATGTAGAATCTTAATTAATTAAATACTAATAGTCTACCTCCAATAGTTCAAGCAGTTATCAATGCCAGATAAATCCTTCATGTTAAAGTTTTAACGACATTTGTCTTGTGTCTCACACCATTTATTGTTGCCATGGAAACATCGGATGTTACATCATATACTGCTACATAAGGCCCAGTTTCCCAGTGCCCAGTTTTTTCCGGGCAGAAAAGCGTTGTCTGTGCACTTGGGAGTGTTTGCATGAAGCGTTTGTGCTCTGAGAAGAAAAGCGCTGCACGTCCATCCTGTCTCTATGACAACAGTTTGTTGACAACGGCCGCTGTATGACCGACACTGCTCCGTTATTTTTTACTGCATGTTTTATATCTAAGATAGTTTTTTATCCGATCAGACAAGGAGCAAAGAGTATGTGGGTACAAGAAACGATCTGTAGGAGGCTTTAATACAGGGAATATCATACATTTGGAAAAGAGCGCCAGTGACGTCAACAGCGCCTTTTTGAAAAGTTGAAAAAGATTTTCAACTTGAGCGCTCGGAGTGGCCGCACAAAAAACGGCAGAGCGCTGGGCGTGCGCTTTTAATCCAGGCGGCCGCTTTCTGCTGCAAACGCTCTCTACCCATTGAAAACAACTGAAAAAAGACGCTGGCCCTGAGGAAAAAACGCTAGGTGGACACGAGGAGGCAGCAACTGCATCTGAGAGCTGCCTTAATGTTGCTGTATAAGCTGCTGAATACAAACCCAATGTAAATTACACTTGGATACATTAACTTGTTCAGTCATTCGTCTTGACTAAGGTCAACACTGAGTTCGTTTTCACCGGGGCTAGGGGTGGAGTAGCAGAGAGAATCCCTCCAATGATTCCCCATCAGCCTCGACATCATCTTTTCTGATTGTTTTGATTGAAAGCGGTCTGGCGGCAGATTTTACATTCTGTGCATTCTCCTTTATATTTAGCCAAAGCTAACAAGAATGCCATTGTGACAACCACTGTCATTTTGTTTCATGAATCTTTCTGCCACAGCTCTGCAAAAAAAAGCCTGTCCAGCCATTGTGTCTATTTAGCTTTTAGAAAAATACTTGAAGAAAGAGAATCAACTCCTTATTCTATCAAAATATCCCTAGTCCTGGACTTGTTTTTTTGGACGGACTATAATGCATAATGAGTTGAGCTTTTATTAAGAAATGTCAGAAAAGCCTTTTAGTAAATACAAAGTCAATAGCTATTTTGTTATGATTTACTGCCAACACACATTCCTACTAATACATCTTTGAAAATCCACAGCAGAGCATAGAGAATAAAAACTAAAACAATGTCATTGATCACCAAAGCCCTGTCTCCTCGAAGTGAAGCCACAATATTACTCAATTGCTTTCTTAATAGCCTTTTTGTGACAACATAGCATGGATTTTTTAAAGAGACATTTTTTTGAGTGAATGAAAGACTTAATTAAAGTAGCACTTTTGAGTTTCTGAAAAGGTTGATGTGGATGGATGGCGAGCATACAAAGTGCAGGACTCACACTGGGGTGCATTCAGGGACTCTTGTGTGTTCTTACATTTGGGCAACAACGTTAAAGTAACAGGAAAATCTTGATTTCAAGTAAATGTTATGATCCCATTGACACAGATCAGAGGTCCATGAGATTCCATGCGAATATGTTTTTCTTTTTGGTTGCTTGAGTTATCCTGTAGAATTGAACCGGTGAACATCTGGTCATGTTCAGTGGGGCCCTGTTCTCCTTATTATTACACAGACAGGTGATCTGAATCACCATCATTGTAAATACTGTCTGTGTATGTCTGTCCTATATTCAGGTTGATTCACACATTTTGTTATATTACACAAAAAAACGTTTTTAAAATATTTTTAATAATTGCATGTGACAGTACATTTCAGAGATGCAGTAAAAAACTTTATTGTATATTTTGTTTTTTTAAAGATTTATTTTTGGGCTTTTTGTGCCTTTTAATGGAGAGATTGGACAGTGGATAGAGTCAGAAATCAGGGAGAGAGAGAGTGGGGAATGACATGCGGGAAAGAAGCCACAGGCGGGATGTGAACCCGGGCCACCCGCTTGAGACCATACATGGGGCGCACACACTAACCACTGAGACACGAGCGCCCCGTTATTGTATATTTTGATATAATTTATCATATATTTGGATTGAAAGGATGTATATATATATATATACACACATATTTATTTTTTTGTTTCAAAGTCAAGCTGGCCATAACATGAGATTGAATTTGGAAGTTTTAGTTATCATTGTGAATAGAAACTTTATCGCTCCTAAGTGGATTCTTTTTTGCTGTCTGGATGTTACTTTTTTTTTGTCAGAAACTGGAAAAATACAATGAAGCAGTTATTGTTATAAACCCACTGTGAATTATTCTCTCATACTGATAGCCTACATTTATTAATTAATATGATTACAAATAATTAATGTTCTAATATTTTTTAGAATCTTCCTCAGTTCTGTGTGTCTTTAGTGTTTCCCTCCGGTGATGATTGTCCTCATTGTCCTCACCTGTGTCATTAGTCTCACCTGTGTCTGATTACCCCTCTGTCTATTTAGTCTCAACGGTCCTTCCCTCTGGTTGTCAGTTCATTGTCAGATTTTTCCTGTGTTGGTTTTCTAGTTTCCTGTTTATTTTGGATTTGAAGAAAGTCATTTTTTTGCCTTTTTGTTTAATACATTTTTGTTTAGTTCTTCACTTGGGTCCAGCTCCTTATTAAATTTCCCTCAAATGTGACACTTGATTGTTGATATAAAAATGTGTGTGTGAACATCTTTACTGACGCCTGACACTGATTACCATCTCCTCATCAGACAGTGTTATAGGAGTTAGCATTTATTCAAAAAGTACTTTCTGTTGTAAATAAGGTTGATTTAAACTTAATTTCTGGGAGAATGGGCTGTCCATAACCATCAGATCCCAAACAAAAAAAATATCTCCCTCACTTGCCTTTCCTCCCTTACTCTCACTTCCACATACACACCCACACATGCACACTGAAACACACACACACACACACACTTCCCATACCATCACACTTGAGTGGTTTGGCAGAGCGACAGCAGCAGCAGTGGTGTGGAGCGCTCTGCTGTTCTCTGTGCACTCACCTTTCACCTCCTGCCATTTTAGCCTCAGTGATTCCATTAGTGCACCTGAATACAGATGCCGAGTTCAGTCCTCTGCTTCTGTTCTCACCTGGCACACGAGGACATAAACGCAACCAACGTAACGGCCAGAGTATAACTGGTAGGATAAGGGGAAACACACCAGCAATAAAAAATCAGGTAGGAGGACATATGACAGCCGGTAAGATGATATCCTGCCGTTGTTTGCAGCGTCTAGGAATTATTCTTTCTACCCTTTTCACCTCATGTCACTCATGCTTTATTTCTGCCTCTTAGCCCATTTCCTTCTTAGTCTGTCCATTTTCATCCAGTTTGTCTTTTCAGTTTTTCTTTCTTTTTGAAATACATCTCAGCCTTCAGAACGATCCCGGTATAACAATAGAAATGTCCAGAGCAGGCGTAACCTTTTATTCTCTTGATATGTGAACCCTTTCAACATATTTTAAACCACCTGATGATACGTTTGTGCTTTTTTACTGCAGAGTAGGAAAGAGCTACTGTTGTAGAGATGTTGCATGAATCCAAATACATTATTCAGATATTAACAGATGTTGCTCTCTGAGTTGATACAAACAGTGTCTGAATTACTGCAGTAATATTTGTCTTTTCTTGACACCTGGATGAAACAATTCACCACATTCATCAGTATTATTTCAGAGGTATAACACATTCAAATCGAAACAAGCTGACATCACAAACACACCGCTAAGTTATTCTTTATGCTGCGTTGGCAGGATGCCAGATGTTTCTCTGACTCATGATAAATAAATAAAAAAGGATTTAAGATGTTGGCTCATGATGAAGAGATTTCACATTTTCTCTTCTACGACTTCGTTGACTCCTTAATTCTTTGCACTGCTTCCAGGATGTAGACATTTTAGTGCTTTTTTTTGGCAAATGTCTCGACAGCTATGCACAGATTGTGTGGTGAATTGCTTTGAACGGCAAGTCATTCACCACTCAATATCACACATCCATACAAAAAAAAACACTGACTGAAGGCACAAAGGTGACCAAAGGACACATTGACGCACGAAGGAGGAGAGAACATACACCAACTCTTCCTCCTGAGCCACAGCTGCCACATGTGGAACACACAGTCATGATTCCCAGAGGAGGAATCTTGTCATTTTGTGATTCTTTTCCTGACAGGTCAAAGGTTATAAAAGAGAGTGTGATATGGAGGCTGCCATGCACAGCTGTGTGGTGTATCTCAAGAGGAATGGGTTCAGAGTTTGACACAGAACATGAACTCTCATGATAGTTAGATTACTAAATGATATGGCCTGTGTGGTGATCTACCAACTTTTCCTTCGTCCCATTCTCTTCAGTATTAAATAGAAACACTGTAAATGATCACTGTTTTGATAAAGCGCCAACACCAGAAAAATTGACACACGGCTGTGGCTCAGTTGTTAGATTTGTCGTCTCTCAACTGGAAGGTCAATCCCCAGCTCCTGCTGCAACATGTCCCATGTGTCCTTGGGCAAGACACTCAGCGCTGAAATGCTCCCGCTGCTTCATCGGCAGGGTATGAATGGATTCAGATTCAGACAACTTTATTTATCCCAGAAGGGCAATTCAGTTTCACAGCCTACCGAGCCATTGAAAAACGCAAAGACAACATAAAGGAAACAAACACATCACCACAGCATTCAAACAGTTACATTCACATGTCAGTAACAACAATTCAACAGACTAATAGGTCGTCAAGTGAAAAAGCCAGCGCTATCAATCTAGAATTTCATAATACAATGACAGGAATGTGTCTAATGAATAGACACAGAAATGAATGGACCTCACAGGTGATCTCACTGTACAGTAACAGTCCATACAGTAAGTCAATTAGATTTGTTCAGCATTCAACAGCCTGATAGCTGAAGGGATCAAAGAGTTGGAGTATCTATTGGTTCTCCTTGGAGGGGCAAGATAGTGCCGTCCAGAGGGCATTAAAGAAAATACAGATGACAGAACATGTTTGGGTTGAATGGGATTAGTTACTTCTGGTGGTCTCACAACATAGGTGGAAGGTGTAGTCAGAAGACTAGAAAAGTGCTTTACAAGCTCCAGTCCATTTACCATTTTCCATAATATAGCTTTTATTTGTTAAGTATGTGTAGTAGTTTGTTTTTATGCTAATTAGGACATGTTAACGTGCTACCATGCAGAGCAGTGTGACAGTGTTTATTTAGACTCAGTTTACACTTAAATTTATGCTTTATGATTACTCTTGATTAAACTCATGATATAATAATTAGCTACTTTACATTTTGTTTAGATCTTTTTTGACAGCTTAATATGCACAGGAATATGAGAAGTATGGCATTAGAAACGGTTCCAGCTCAGAAAATGAAGAAGTCCGTGTTAGATGGTGAAACGTTTTGATATGTACATTTCTAATATTTGGATTTATTGAACTGGCGTTCTTATTTTGTAGATGGTGTGTGCTCTCTTCCTCTCCCTCCCCTCTCTATTTCTACCTCTCCCTGAAAGAGATGATTGGTATTCCTGCTTACCTCCTCACCAACAGCAAACATCACTCTCATCAAAGGCTCTCGTCTTTGATCAGGTCTTCAAAGAAGTGTGTCATCAAAGTCTATCAGGTTAGATATGAACTGGGGAAAAAGAGGGGGAGAGAGAGGGAGAGATTGCTGCTAACGCCTTTGGGTCATGGCACAAATGCATGCAGTAACGGGTCACTAATTACTAATTACTGCCACGGAAAACACAGACACAGGAGCTGCTGCTAGACAGCAAGACGAAGAGACGGTTTCCGGGTGAAGATGCAAACCCAATAGGTTTCACAAAGCCCTTTAACTCCGGGAAAATTAGCATAGAGCAAGAGATTGAGAGTGAAATGACCATGACAGCAGCGAAAGGGCAGAGAGATGTCCTCTGTCCTCTCGTAACATTTACCCTTCAATCCAACATGAACTGGCTCTCCCCTGTAGTTATGAAATGTGTACCGTGCACCAGCATAATGTAGCATAACACACATGCCCAGGGGTGTATCCAGACTTTGTTTGTGTCAGGGGAGGCCCGAATGGGGGACTGACTTATGCAGGGGTGGCATGAAACACTTATGCGCACATGTATCCGAGTAGCATATATTTACCACTTCTATCTCTATTTTTATATTATATTATATCCATCTTAACTACAAAATGGTCATGCACGTATATTTCTGTTAAACTGTTATTACTTTAAATATACTAAATATACTTAAATATAAAACAATAAAGTCGCAAAATATAAATGTTCAATTCTCAAAAATAAAAATATGTATTTCCCAAAACGATTTCATACAAACCACTCAAGCTAATAGTATCCTCCTGCAACATGATACATAAAATAGATTTTGCATAATAATGCTGGATTTGTAGATGCAAGACCAGATTTTCATAACAGAGTGTTCTTGCTTCCTTTAAGTCTTTTTAGCGGACTGTGCATAGAAAACAGTCTGCTTAGAGCCCAAAAGCACAACACAATCCAACAAAATGCGATTCCCAAAACCAATCAGTGGTCATCTGACGATTGTTAAACTATAAATAATGTTTTCTTTATAAAGAATAAAATTAACCCACTTGCAAGTATAGCTCATAATTCACTTTTACATGTGGTTTGCCATCACCAATTTCTTTCTCACTTCCCAAGCTGCTAATCGAACAGTAAAAAATGCCAACGCATGGAAACGGAGCTCTAGCAGCCTTTCATATGTAACTGCTGGCTACAACAGAAGTCCCAGAAAGTTCACTCACAGGGGATATACTGTCTTGAGACGATAACCGATGAGTTCCGGTATTGAGATCTGATCACAAAAGATATAAGCAGCCTGAGTTAACACAGCCTAATAAGTTAACTTGAACCCAGGCCTAAGTCTCGTCTTTGACTTGACAAATACTCGATCAAAGTTTAGGGTACATTGAGTGGCACCTACTAGATTTCAAGCAGGGTCCAAGCCATCCAAGGCCACCTCATGACACACCCCTGTTAATGCCAGTCATGTGTCAAGGGTGGGGAAGCAAATGGGGATGTATCGGTTTGAGACTAATAGAAGAAAGAGAAAAATAAATGATCCCCATAGATAAATGCCTGTATCACAAAGTGACGCACTCCCAGACTTTGTTCACTTTAAAAGAGACAAATTCTCATCTAATGTATCCATAGTAGCACATTGCATTACTCCTGTTCCCCCGTGCTGAAATATGAGTGCTATGTCACCTAAGGCTGCCACGCTAACCGTTTTCTTAATATAGGAGGGAGCGATGCAGCAAAAGAGAGAGAAAGGGAGCACTAAATGGCTTGATAGAAAGAGAGAGAGAGAAAGAGTGATAGAGGCTCCGGAGGAATAGTGCCATCTGCATGTGAATAAGTCTCACCCGGGGAGATCTCTTTTGGAGAAATTAATGATCGGGGGAAAGCAGAACAGAGGCTGTGCGGGGGAAAAAAAGGAGTGAGTCTCCCATCAACCAGGCCACTTTCTCCTTGGCTCTTTGTACTCAGCCAGATCTTAAACGTCCATGGGCCTCCTCTAGCCATCCTGCGCAAATCCGCTTATTTAAATATCATTATTTCAGGGGAACTGGGAGGTAGTTGGACATAATCAGTCAACAAGAAAGAGGGATTATATTAAAGGTGGGAGTGAGTTTGAGACAGCGAACGAGTAAAAAAAAAAACATACAAATGAAAAGAAAAAGCGAGGTCAATCTCGATGGCATTGACACATCCCTGAGGGCTTTGTACCTTGGTGGCGAGATGTGAGAAATAAAAGAACAGGAACAGGCTAATAAAGGATAATCAGCCCTGTATTGTGGAGACCTCTATTTCTTACTCTGTCCCTCATTATTTTCTTTGTGGCCTTGTCAATGCACTGCATTCTAGCTATGTCAGAACAGTGCCCCCTGTGGTTTGGCACTTTTGTTAAATAAGTGCAGTGTACTTTTTTTCAGAAGTTCAAGAAACCTTACTTTTTCAAAAAGCAATTTAAGAAATGGTTACGAAGCATTGCTTTGTTATGTTTCCGTATGTACTTAAATTTAAGTTTCATTTTTGCAGAACTTTATTTGAACCTTCCTTTTACACAGGACTGTAGCTGAGCCACAGTCGCCCAGCTCTATTTACATGTACTTTATAAGCACTAATGAGTCATCATTAACAGTTACACAGTTGTTCATAACACTCAAGACATTTAAGGGTATTGTTTTGCGTCAAACAATGTTCCACAAACACTTAATACAAAGTAGCTATCTAAGATGAATAAATGAGTTACATTTGCTGAAATACACACTTTAACATCAAGTGTTTTTTTTTAAACATTTAACAAATCCTTATGGGTGCTACAGTGGGACTAAGGTGACACCATGACTTTGACATGTCGTGAAATAAAGTGTCAAGGGTCTTGAAGACATCCTCTTACCATGAGGCCATGTTTGTTCTTTAAATCGCACTACCATTCGATTCACTCTTTGCTTTTTGTGTAAATCTATTTATTACAACTGTACGTTTTGCATTGAATTGCTCCCAGTCTGGTGCTAGCTGGCTTAGACAGCCTCCCTGACAGTAGCTCTTACAGTTTAGCGCTCACATTTGGCTGTTTACAAAGTCTAATAAGCGTGTCCCTGAGGCAGGCCATGCAGCTGCAGAGGAGGAGATTGCATTTTAGCTCCATTGTGAGGCTCCTGGTCCCCTCATCAGATCTGACAGGCCGTATGACAAGTCCTATCTGCCAGCCAGCTGATAAGTGCGACTCGAGCTGCGCTTAGGTCTGCCTCAATCCAATCACACGACAGTCCCAGTGAATGGCGTTCGCTTGCCACAGCTGGGCGGGGCTATCCTGGCTCAGTCACTAGTACAGTAACACTTTAAGCCAGGGTTGTGGGCTAGCCCTGATTAATAGTGTAATGTGTTAGATGGTCTGCATTGGCTTGAGATGTGCCATAAATGATTTGTGTTAGTATATGGATAATCTGACAGTGTCTGCTTTTCTGGTTTAAATTGGGGTTTATTGTGTTAAATTGTTTTCTTTGACCACACTTAAGGATTGTTAAAACAAGGAAAATGGTTGATAGTCTTTTCCAATCAGTCATAAAAACAGCAATGAATGAATTGCAAGAAAACATTTATTTTCAGTATAAATGACAAATGTTCAACTTTAATCATAAGAGTTATTCATTCAGAGATGCACTCTTTGAGAGAGACAGAAAAAACAGTGCTCAAAACCTTTCTGATGTCATAAATCTACCTTGACAGAACTGCAGGTATCAAACTGCCTCTGATCCAAAAGAAACTTCAAAGCGACTGCAGGTTTCCTCACTTGTAGAGAGTTAATCCGAGCCATCACTCCGACTTCTTCAGGCTAGACAGTTACATAAATCCTGTTGTAGCCTGCATACAAATATTTAAACTTTGAGGTTTGAGCTTTCAGCTGAAGCATGACTGTGGGGAAAATAAAGATACCATGAGAATTACAACAATTTGTTTAAATCCTTCAAGGACCTGAGAGGAGTTGTTTGTGTGTGTCATTTTGGACAAAGTGGTTCCTCTTCTCTATTATCTCTTTGCTAATCTTGTCCTGCACATACACAAGTGGTGTTTTATTAAGAAAAATATAATCCTTCTCCCATTAAAAAGTGAGAGGTGTTGCAATTTGAAACTTTTCACTTGAAAGTTTAAATACAGGCTGTTTTTCCACATCCGACGCCTGCCCCATGCGCCTGCCCACATTTCAAATAACTCGAGATAATACATTAATGAAATAATACATATTTGCCTGATGATCCCTTTTGCCATTGATGGTCATATAGAGGCATCTGTGTTTATTTAAGGGAAGCTGCAATCTCGGGTGTTAAAAAATGAATCCAAGTGCAAAAAAAACTGCAGTTCCTCAGGTGTCCACTTGAGACTCGAAAAGACCTCTCTGCAAGTGGCAGGTTGTGGCAGTTTGTCAGGATGCTTCAGACCCTCCTCAGCTCCAGTGGCGTTAGGATGAACGAAAGTTTGATAGAGTCAACATTTATAATATGGCAAACACCATGGACAGGCTTTCAAAACAGCCCAACAACCAATGGGTGATATCACTCAGGCATCGCTCACTATAAAATTATAGTGCACTACACAATTTTAGGCTGTTTCATAACCAGCTACAAAACTTTAAAAAAACAGCTTTGACTTACCTATTGGTTTTCTTTTCAATTGAGGTATTCTTTAAAGGCATAAAAGGCATGCACATTCTGTCCTCGGTAAGTGTATGTGTTTCTATGTATGTACGTTTGGTGAAATTGTTGGCTCTTAGTTAGGCAGACTGACAGTAAGGCCTTACAGAGAACCAAGCCAAGTCCAATTAGCAAGGCCTGTTAGCATCTTCTGCTGCAAGGAGCCACATACTGAGCTTTCATTTTGGACCATAACAACAGAGATGTAATGTGAAGTGACAAATGGTGTTTTCGACTTCCCCCTCTGTTTTGGAGAGAAATGTGGTGACAGAAAAGAGAACTGGCAAATTTCACTGGAGCATTAGTGCTCACATGTCCTTCTCTCTGAATCTACCCCCCTACGCACTCTGTTACATTTGCCGGACCTTTTACTGAGGAGCTTTTTGTAAAATCGTATTTTAGCAACATTTTCTTAGACAATAAGAAAGATGGAGCAATTTTCTGTGCAAGCTACTGAAAAAGGTGAACCAGTGAAAACAATGAGACGTGAAATTGTCAATGCAGTTTGAGGTAAAAGGACGTTGTTGAACTAGAGACATCAGCAGTCATTGAATGAGACATTCATCGGTCATTCTTCTCACCAAGGTACAATTAAAACATAGGGAAAATATGCGGAGCCTGTATTTTAACAATACACTACAAAACTGCACAATTTCAGGTACATTTATCAGACCTTTCTACAGCAATCAGTAGCATCCAATGGTCTTCTGCTGAGTCATGGAGATGTGTGGACATGAAAGCTAAGTATCTGGTAAGAGCTAACACAAAACACTCTTGAGGACTTTTTTCATGAGTCATCAGTTTTGAAGACTTTCGTGATGGAGGCTGGAAACCTAAAAAAGAAGATATCTAGTGCTCTAGGAAGATCAGTTAAACTACCATTCCCATGGTCAATAATGACGCCTTTCAATAACATCCATTGAATTTGCACCTTGACTAAATGTCAATTTCACGTCATATGGGATACCTAAAGACAAACCTCTGTCATTGTGTGAAAGGCTCTCTGGGTGATGACGTCATAGCCCCGCCTCTTCAACTAGGTGTAGTTCTACTCATTGCATGTAGTTCGGTTAGTGAGCAGAGTTAACGGTTCCTTCTTAGCTGCCTTGTCTGAATCACCAGTTGTGTATTGTGTGTGTCCATGAGAATCTAACCACACAAACACTCTCTTACACACCCAAACAGACAAACAGCTACGCATGGCCAGATACTGTGCCCACTTGACTGTACTTCAAGTATACTGGAAATAAAGGAGACAACTGAAGAAGGAAAACTGCTTCACTGGATTTCTTACCGACATCACCTGAACAACACTCACCATCCATGCCCAGCATTACAGTGCATCCTGGTCCTCACTATTTTTAAAAAGCACAAAAATGTAGCCTCTAAAAAGGCTTGAAGGCTATACCACGTAGCTGATAAAAACATGTGCAGTACATGTAAGACCACGGCTGTTAAATAAGTCCAGTATAAATGAAAAGCAATCTGTTCTGAAAAATACAGTTCTTGGAAAAAAAAAGATTCTTCGTAAGAGCTTATGGTTGGTCAGAAAATGTGTATTTAAGGCAGCGAGTTTGTGTTCTGTGTGGTTTGGCAGGCAATCACTCATTTGCCTCCTCGGAGTTTAGCAGTTTAACACCATGCCTGTTAAAATGCCCCAGCAGCTGTCAATCTGGCTGCTATCCTGGCCTTGTTAGAACCCAGACATTGAGGCGGGGGGTGAATCGCTGCCTCTGATACATAACATAGCCCCTGTATAATGACAGGCAGACAGCGTGCAAGCATTGAATAACAGCACTCCAATGAGAGGCATGCTACAGTGTGTGCATCGGGAAGATTGACAAACAAGTGAAGCAGTCAATCGGTCAAAGGGTTAAGTGTGGATAAATGAAGAAGGTTAGAGAGAGATTACTTAGCATTCATGTCAGGCAGGCTGAGACACAGGAGACTTGGAGGGAAATACTCTTGGCTTTCGGCACGAGCTAGCTGCTGGCCTCTAATAAAGAGAGGAGCCTATGGAGCCCTTCCAGGTCAAAATGCCACGTGGATCAATCAAAGGCACACAGACCACGCTCCCCTTGGCATGTCCACAGGTGGTACAAACTAGAAAACACAGTGCACAAGTCAGAATTGCAGAGCCAAGGACTCCCTACAAATTCCCTTTAATCCTTGCCCTGGCCTTGCTAACAGCAGTGTCTGTGCTTGAAGGGCAGGGTGGACACTCTTCTCACAGGGGTCGGACTCCATGCTGCCGGGCCTCCAAGCATCCACATGAAAAGGGCCCCTTTGCAAAAGCGTGGAGGGTTTCCCACCTTCATATCGGCCTCACAGCTGGGACACAGAAACCTTACTACAGTTGTCTTCACAGAAGTCAACTTCGAAGGAGTTCGGCACTTACTCCTCTTCCTCTTTTTTCTCTTCCATAGACGGATAATTCCTCTTCATTTTTCTTCAGAGACTTTCATTGGAAAAAAAATTTCTTTCACGGCAATAGAGTGAGTGTTGTCAGATGGGGCCCCTTCAAGGGGAGGTTTCCTACTATCATTGCAAAATTTGCACATTTTGAGCCACTGCTTTGGTTTATGTCTGTGAGCCCTCAGGGGCCCCCTTCTGGTTGCCTGCCTTGCCTGTTGTCAAGCAGCACCTTTGTATAAAATTAATTTCATCTAATTCATTGTGTCCATTGCATGATTTTTGTCTTTATTTGAACTTCGGAATGGAGCCGAGGTACAAATAAACCTCTACCTCTTTTAGGTTGAACTTTCCTATGAAATGACTGTTACATGTGATTCTAATAATCTTAGTATCTACTCTGCGGTCCAAATGGTACAACACTGCAAAACAATACAAAAATGAAAAAAAAAGTGAGCTATATATTTTCATTCATTCATTTTCATTCTCATGCTGTGTTTGAAGCATGCTGTTGTAAATGCAGCTCCACCTTTTAGAAGTTCTCCCACTCTTACAAGAGAACCTTTAATCTGTGTTTCCTAGTAAAAATCCTATTTTTGTTTTTTATTGTCTACATTTAGATATACATATAAGCATATCCTTGTTTTTTATTATTACTTTATATTCTCTTTATATTTCGTCCCTATTAACCATACGTTTCTTCATTGTTACGAAGGCCATTTTTCTTTGCTGTTAGGATACCTTAATTTTCCAAGTACCAACATCAATGTAGGAAGGCGTGCATCAGTGCAACAACACACTGTAACCATGGTTACTTATTTGCCCTGTTGTACATGGTTTTATGTTTAGATTCCTTTTTTTCTGCTAATGTACTATGACAAAGGGCTTGGTGGACACTTCTCAAGACTGCACATGGGATTCCTTTTTGATCATCATGGAGTTGTGCGTGCATCCTTGTCATTGTGTATTCATGCAAGTCTGCATAGAAAGGGCCACTCACTCATTTCATTGGATGAAGGAAATAAGCTCAAGGCAGTAGACAATCCTTTAATAAAATATTGACAATAACGTTAATATACATAAGCAGCCATACACTTAGATATTTTTGAAGATATGGAATATACTATAAATAGCCAACCCTACCATTTGCTTTCTACAGCTTTCTGACTCTTCACAATAAAAGACATGAAAGAATTATGATATGCTTGACTAGAATTCAAGTTTACTTATCCCTTAACATCAAATATAAATAGTCTTTCAGAAAAAAAGAGCATAATTGTGACTCAAATGTTTTTAAAAACCAGCAAGCAGAGAGGGTATTTAAGGTTATTCTTTAAATGATGTCATCCCACATTAAAGTTAATGGAAAGGGTTTGTATATTTCATTGGATTTATTGAAAACCTGTAAAACATGTGCTTTATTTCCCAACCTTTTCATGGAACACAGTGATCATCATTCGTTCATCTAGACATCATCAAACTGATGCTAAGGTGTAAACATTGGAGAATGACTATTTTCCACATTGCATCATTTTACAGTCATAGATGTAATTCTGCTCTATGCTTTCTTTTGCAAGAGAGCAACACATGCTGTGTCTGTGACATTTCCCTCTATGCTTTGAAAAAATAAAGGATCTACGAGGAATGCTTCTGTCTCCAGACAGTCAGAACTGGCATTGTTCTATTTAGACACATTTTTTATTTCTCTCTTAAGCCCACTTTTAATTTCTTTAAACCCTTCCTTCACTTCTATGCACTGATTAAGTGAAAGCAATCAGATTCTCCTCAGTGCTGAGATATGTCAGCTCGATCAATAAAAATGATAAACTCTTAACGAACACCACTTCTCCTCCCCCCAAATTCCAACTCCCCTGCCAGTGTAAAAGCTTCTGTGCACAATAATGCTTTCAGATATTTATTCATACCTGCTGAAAATCAATCAATAGATTTTAAATAGAGCTGGAAGACACCGGTTTGCCCTTTATCACTCGTTTTAATGAAGGCTTTAGTCCTTTGGAGATGGGAGAGAAAATTCTAAATTAAATGAAATGCACTTTAAGCATTTTGGTGAGGAAGAGAGTAGATTGAACTAACGTGTGTGTGTGTGTGTGTGTGTGTGTGTGTGTGTGTGTGTGTGTGTGTGTGTGTGTGTGTGTGTGTGTGTGTGTGTGTGTGTGTGTGTGTGTGTGTGTGTGTGTGTGTGTGTGTGTGTGTGTGTGTGTGTGTGTGTGTGTGTGTGTGTGTGTGTGTGTGTGTGTGTGTGTGTGTGTGTGTGTGGTTAGGCACGTGCATACTGCTTTAGCTGACTCTGTTTGTGGCTACACAGAGAAGGAGAGAAAGTCTGAATCAGGGCTTTCAGTAATCAGTGTCACATTGTCAGGGAGGCTGCCTTTGACTAATGAGAGGTGCTGACAGCCGGGCTGCATACTCCCTTGGCTCTGCTGAGTGGGACAGATCTGTTTCACGGCCTTTGTCAGGTTCATTCTCCCTCCACTCCTCTCTCTCTCTCTCTCTCTCTCCCCCTCTGTCTCTCTCGGTTTCCTTCTTTTTCTCTCTCTGAGTGTCAGGGAGAGCAATGGCCAGTGGTCAGCCCCAAGGACACCTTGCAGCATTCCACATGGTGACAAATTGACCACGGGGGACAAGATGCCTCAAAATTGCCTCGGAGATGAAGAGTTTTTTGAATGTTCCATTCTCCCCCTAGGTCCAAAAACTGCAGATCTTGTCGGACGGGGGAAGACAGGAAAGAGAGTGGAAATGTCACAGTATCAGAAAATAAGCAAAATACTGAGGAAAAGGTAGGCAGGGCCAATATCAGAGCTAAAAGCTTCTGGGATTTATAGAAAAGGAAAAAGCCTGTTTTAAACAACTGAGGCGACATAGTCACCCATTCAGCAGGTCGTGTATTGAAGGCCAAAGGATGAATTCTACCATGACATTCTGCGAAGATCAGCTAAAATAAGGTAGAGATTACTTTTACGGGGTATGGATTATCTTTTGAAATCACCAGAGCACCAACTGGGTGCAGCTAAAGCATTTTCCAAACCCAGATTATTTTCTGTGAATTCCAGATTCCTTCTGGAAAAAATACGAAGTGCATCTGACCTTGGCAGCAAAATATATTGAAGACCACTGTAAGCTGTATTTTTACTCCTGCTGTCCTGGCGAGCTCACCAGTTTCAAATCTGTGAGTGTATGATAACAGAAAGATTGATCAGTGTCCACAAAGAGATTCAACGTTAGAGGGTCAAGATGGATCAATACTGGTGGTATTAACTGATCATTCTTGTTTACAGTCAAGTGGAACCCATCTAGGTGTTCCTGAAGCACATGAGATCGATGGAAATAAAGTTAGAGTGGCTTTAACATTCCTGGACTCCCCCACTTTGGAGATGTCACTCATGGAGGTGATTTGTTGGAGAGTCTTGTAACAGACTTTTGAGGGTATATTACTGGCTGTAAGGTCTGTCTCTGTGGCAAAATGTAGTTACCATCTACTGTTCATTTGTCATGTTCACAAAGATATTTGTTTGTCCCAACCATACATTTCCTAACTTTAAAACAGCGTTCATACTCAACCAGCACCAATCAACAAGCCAAAAGCTAAGAAGACAATACATTCAGAGGCACTGTAAGTGTGTGCTCACATTTTGGAAGCTTTTTCTCACTTCAATTGTCTTAGCTGGCTGTCTCCAGTCAGGCCTACCTTTGAGCTAATCAGGCCGTCTCAGTTCCTTAGATGCCTCCCCTGGGACCGCACAGCCACCAGAACACTTAATTGGTTCATTTGTTCCGTCATGTTTTGCTGAGCAGAGACAGAACAAGAGGAAATGCTGCAGTGGAGCCATTGTCTCCACACTCGTCTCCAAGGATAAAAGAAAGTGACACATGAGTGCTCTCCCAGATAGATAAATAAAATAATGCAAGTTAGATAAAGTATCTAAAGGATGAAGATTATTCATTTTCTGGTTACATCGTGCATAGGTCCCGTTTGATTAAACAGGTATGTATGTAAGGTAGAATAAATATACCCACTATACTATTTAGATTCAATTGCTCTGTCTTGTCTTTCATGGTCTTTGTCTCTCTTAACACCACCTGAGAATACATATGTGGGCACGTACACTGTACAGAAGTGATTCCCAACCAGAGGTACTTGTACCCCAGAGGGCACCTCTGCAGTTGCCCAAGGCTATGAATAAAATTGCTCACCTTGTAAAAAAATAGAATTACAGTATGATTTGATTAAAACTTTATAAGCTGTAACCCCTGAACACCATGTCTTGTGATAAAATATGTGAGAACTGGGAGCAAGCAGGCATACAAATCTAAACACTCAAATTGTGGCAAATGTAATGTATTTTTTATAGCTTACTATCCTAAAAGACGTGGCTGAAAAGTTAACCGCATGTCACACCTACCCATTCATACCCATTCACACACTCATGGCAGAGATTGCTATATAGTGAGACCATCAGAAGTAACTAATCCCATTCATACACATTTGTATGCCGCAGACGAAGCAGCAGGAGCAATTCATTGTTAAGTGTCTTACTCAAGGACACATGGACATGTTGCTGCAGGAGCTGGGGATCTAACCCTCAACCTTCCAGTTGAGAGACGACGACTCCACAAACTGAACCACAGGTGTCCCTTAAGGCTGTGTGCTCAGCCCACTCCTGTACCCTGTGTTTGGACAAATGACAACCCAAAGCTCCAACACCATCAAGTTGGCCAAGTTGGTAGTTATATGCCTTAGTTTGCTAACAGCCTGGTATCGACCTTAGTTTGCTGGCCATTGTGACAGTATGGAAGTTATTGGCTTTAGTTTGTTGACAGCTTATCGTTATCTGCCTTAGTTTGCTGACAATATAGTTATGGGCCTTAACTCCAGGTAGTTATTGGCTTGATCTCTGGTGACGATGAGATGGCCTGTTAAGAGAATGTCAAAGTTGCTTCTACTAGTTAACCAAAGAATTAACTCCATTTCAATGTCAGCAAAACAAATGACTGACTATGGACTCATCGCAGCATGGAGAAGGACCTGCCCCCAGTGACAACATTGGACTGGATGTGAAGATCCACTAGGGTTCACATCAGAGAGTACAAGACCTGAACTCATAACAACAACAACACCATCTCAAGGATAGCAAAACAATGAGTCTTCTCTCTATCATTGACTCCATGAAGCTGCAACTATGCTCCACTGTACTTGATTATTATATGGCCTGAACTTCATATATTGGATAAGAATCTGGTGCTTAAGAAATTGTGAGGTTGTTAAAAGGGCTACCAACTGGCAAAAAATAAATAAACATAATTTTTAATCTTTCATGATCTGCTCCTAACACATTAACATGATCCAAATTTGATGTGGTAACTGAAGACCTTGGTGAGGCTTTACTTGTGTAGACTGTGGCTTTCCCTCAAAGGGCCAGGCCATGGTGGTATATGCTAAAATTAGACATTGTCACGTATAAATTGTTGCTTCAGGAAAGTGAGCAAGGAGGTGTGAGGACACTTTCAACATTGATTGCAGCTTTAATGGATACACTTTTTTTGGGATTAATCATAATAATGTATTCAATTTTTCAACATCTGCACACAGGAACTCTTTCTATTGTACATTTTGTAGCATTGTTTGAGGTATATAGATAATTAGCATCTCATAAATTAATGCCTGTCTCTAATTGCTTTGTTACAGATAAAGACCTTGATCTTGATAAAGCTCCTCTAAGTGGACACATTATTCATAGCTAAAAATGAAGATTAAAGTAAAAAAATAATTTAAAAAAAGTTATCTTAAAGTTAATGATAAAGTTTACTACTCCAAGTGGTAGAAGTCGAAAAATAAACAATACCTTAACACCAGCAGTACATTTAAAATATAATCATATCCACTATTATATAATACATTCTATTTAATAAAATGCTATTTATTAGTGTTATATTCAAGACCAGACTAACCGAGACCAAGATATACCCGAGAGCTACGAGACCGAGACAAGACCAAGACATTTAGGGATCGAAACCAAGTCAAGACCAAGACCATAAATATCACTGAAAAATCATCAACTTTTGTGCAGCAGGAGTGTCTCTCACTTAGACCATAACACCAAGAAGGATGCGGACTTAACCGGAGGATAAAAGACAAACTACGTGGAAAAATAACCTTTCAGTGGTGGTCTTGACTAACCCTAGATTTAAAATCCGGAGCCCTCCAAGTCTGTCACCAAGATAAGACAGAGTAGAAATGCTTTCAAATCCGAGACGAGACCGAGACCTTCTTAAAGTGGTCGGGTACTAAAACACTACTATTTATATAACAAGCATAAAATGCATTTACAGTAGGACATGACAGAGTGTGTGGACGACGGCCTACTTGGGGTCATTTGACAGAACTGGGAAACAGTCAGACAAAAAGGGAAGGTGGTTTCCGCTATGCAGTGATTACTCCTGTCTATTATACCAGCTTCAGTTTTGTCCTATATTGACCTCTACCACTGTTTATTATTCAGAAGGGAAAAAGAAAGCAAAAAATGCTAAAATTGGCTTCGCTTTAGAATGTGACTTACAGTATATGAGATGGTTTCTGCAATCTAACAGTCATACCACAAGCTTAGCTGACACAGTGCCTCTGTGTGTGCTCCCCAAGCTTATCACTTCATCTGATGAATGATGCAGATTGGATTGGGAGGCAGGCGTAAGGAGAGACAGGGGCGCAGGGAAAAAGGGGTGAAGATGGGCGGTGGGGAAACCAACCAAGGCCCCATGCAGCTTAATTCTCCCATGCCTGTTCCCAAGATTATCTGCCCTGATTCTCCAACATAAAACAAAGATAGATAAATAAAACCCAGAACCAGACAGAATGAATAACAATGAAAACCCATAAAGGCTTCTGGGCGTCTCCGGGTAATTTATTCACCATTTGCCGGGATACCTGGAGCGAGAACAATTCGGTGGAATTGAAGGATGAAAAAGAAATGGAACACTATGTTGTAGTTGATGGGTATAAAATTACATCTGCCATTAACTCTAAGCGTATTACTACCATGGTAATCAAATGATGCTTCATCAATATTGATGATAGTGTGGTGGAAGGGAAAACAATGGCACCTGATAAGTGTTACGGAGTCATGAAGCTGAGAAACAAGTCAGATTTTTGATTCACAAAGTGGGAGTTTTGCTTTAAATTACATCATATCGCCTCGGATTTGCGGTTCAAAAACTGGTGTATATTCTTGAAACATCACCTATTCACATCTGCACATAAATCTCATAATTACTTGTGTAATGATGGTAAGTGTTAGGCCACACACACTAAATGTTGACTAGTCTGTCTGGTCAGATGAGGGCTTTTCAAAGGGTTATTTGCAGCAATCTACAGGCCGCTTGTATAAAGCATTTCAAATTTGCTTCACATTCATTCCACAGCAATCAAAAGGATGGGCCTTAACTGAGCTTACCCCGGGATCAAGCTGTCACCCAGCTCTGTTCTGCCTCTGTTTCTTGATCTCTAATACTAATTAGGTTCACTTGAGGGAAACTAAACTCTAAATAAGACTAAAGGGTAAAAAAATGTTTTACAGAAGAAACCCCTTCACCTTCTTTGTCTTCTCAAACATCCTTTCTTGTCCTGTCTGAACAAAACTGGATCCAAACCTGAAGATTAGTAGTGTCAGTGAAGAGATGACAGTCTGCACAGCGCAGGGCAGCTGAGCATGATGATAGCTAACACAGTCACACAGTGACAGATGGATCAGTACTAACCAGCAGACACCATTAAACTGAACCTTGTGGTGTTGAGTGGAGTAGCTGGTGCAGAGAACAGGACACCTCCACCACTACTCATAGAGTAGCGCGCTGTCAGGCGGCTCTTTAATGACCACTTACAGCAGAGGGATGGGCAGGGTCCAGCTCGCACTCTCCCACCTCCAGCAGGAGTTATATGAAGCTAGGGCCAGTTTTGGCTTGTTGCCTTGCCATCGCAGTCTCTGAGTCCGCTTTGCAAATGCCCACGCTTGGGCAGAAGGATGGTGAGGGCGGGGCCTGCTGTCTGGAGGCTGGGCTGGGTCTGTAGCAGTGCTGAGTTATACTCCAGAGGAGCTCTAGTTAATGGAGGCAGGTCGCCTGGACATCTGTTTCTGGTGAGCAGAAGAGACAGCGAAAAAAAAGAGGGAGAGATTGGTAGGCCAACAAGGGATTCAAATGCTTTCCTGCATATTAGCTAGTAAACGGTTACATTATAGGATCTTGCACACATACACATGCTGAACTTTTTCACACATATTTTTTTCCCACTTTCCCACAACGGAATACAAACTACATGATGCAAATTAGGGGCACTGAGTGCAGCGCCACACATTCTGCAGAGTCCCATCTTTAGCATCCAGCAACCAATCTGCGTCATGCTGACAGACCATATCTTTCACGGTGCCCTCTCTCTAAAAACCAGGAGAATGTCACGGCACTCACATTACTCTCACAAAGATGGATGCTACAGCAGCGACATTGCTCCAGCGGCAGCTCAATGACTTTTTCTAACCTTTTACACCAAACCAGGCCTGCAGCTAGTCGACACAATGCTTATCTTAGCAGATATTGTGGAGCAAATAACTACGGCTCTCATAACCTATTTGTACACATATTCCCCCGAGGACAGTTTAATCTGTCAGGAGCATTCCAGAGTTACAGTACGGACTGCAGCCACTGCAGGAAATGTTTTGTTTTTACGTTAGCATGATGTGGCAAAAAAGGAGTGCTTGTGGAAAATAAAATATGAAGGATATCTCATTTTGTAGTGCACTCGTGTAGTGTGGTACGGCTGATACTGTGTGTGTCTGTGTGTGTGTATAAGAGCACACTGGGCTTCACTAACATGCCGGGAAATGACAGGGGATAGTCAGGACTACATATATAAAGGGATTTCCAGGGAAAGAAAGCGACGCAGTGATCCGCAGTAACCTAGTTAGTGATCGAGTCCATGAGGGAGTGTTGTTTCAGTGACACTGACAGATTTATACTTTTGTGTCTTTGAGACCCACACACGCATATGCGCAACACACAGTTTGACAGTCAGTCAGAGACCCTGCAGTCTGGGAGAATCAGACAGTGGGGAGATAAAACAGCAGAGTCCCTCGTGAATACAGTGTTCAATTGATCTATGACAGCCGTTTCAAGCCTAAATCAAAACTGAATGTGTGTATATATATATATCTGCTTTCCTGACAACTGACATTCAAACTGGATGAATGGGCGACACATACGGGAATAGAGGAATGGACATAATTGTATTTACAGTAAAAAACAGAATGGATGTATCCTTGTCTTCAAGTGACTATATCTGTTACATTTAGAAACAGATATCATGTTCTGCCAAACATGATGGACAGACTGAAAGGGATAGTAATACTCTTGACCTTTTCCACTGTTCTTCAGGTCTCTTCAGTTGTCTTCTAGTTGTCAACTTTAAATCATGTAATAAGTGTGGATATAAGTAGTCTTGTCTTGTGGAATCATACCACATTCGGTAGTTTAAGCCCTCACTGATGCCTTACTTTGTTGCCCAGCTGTGATAAAGACAGAAGAGGAGAAAAGACTTATGACGTGGGAAGTTCAATGCAAAGAAAAGCTGGTTTATTGGTTTATTACGCTTTGTGGAGCAGCTCTCCTGCTCCAGGCTTTGGGGATGAACACCAGGTGTTATCAGTCGTATAAGACGGCATAAGGAGGACAGGGGATCGGCCTGATCCATCCCCTGCCTGGAGACCATATCTCTGGGCAAAGCCAAACAGACGTGGCCTTTCACTGGAGGCAATGTGGTGCAGACCCTGCAGAGTCGGATACCTTTTAAAAGGCAAAGCTATCTTCTGAAGGTAAATTCCTTCACAAAGCTGTATTCCCCAAATATAATGCTTTGCAGCTCTATGCCCATGATGCTACTGACCTTATCTTATATCTAATGACAAAACGAGAGGGAATAAACCCATGTTGGAGGCAGGGAAATACGGACTTGAATTTGCAAAGGAAAAAGGAAATAAAGGTGGTGAGTCATTAACAACCAACAGTATTTTAATCTAAACTCAGACGCCTCTCATTCCTCTGCAAAGCTGTGACATACTGAAGGATATCACACATTTTCAGACAGGTAACACAAAATCTAACAGCTTGTATTGAACGAGTCCTTGGAGTGTGAATTTTTGCTACACATCCACATGAAGTTCACTCAGGGTCTACACAAATGAGACTGTCTCTGGGGAAGGTGATTGGCTGGAGATTGCAGTGGCAAGGGTTCCCACTGAGGGACGAATGTACAATGGGGCCCTGAGGGGCCTGTTGGAAAAGGGCGTTTAGCCTCCAAGTGCCCCCCTGCGGTAACTCTATCTCAGGGGTGGTGGGGGGCCCTCAGCTGGGGCTAAGTAGAGGTGTGTAAGTCACTGTTCCTCCCCTCTGGCTGTACCACCCTCCCGAGCTGGGAAATAGAATTAGTGACTGATGGTTTTGGTTCTTTTTTCCCTGCTTTCTCTCTTCGCTGGGTGGGAGTACTTTGCGTCACATATTTGAGATAACCTTGAAGTGCAATGCGGCAGATAGAAGTGGCACCTAGGTGTGAATTTTATCACTCAGTGGGGAGGCATTTTCCACAAAATGTTTCACAATTTTCCGGGCACTTAAATGATTATTATGTTGTTGTTTTTGTTGTTTTCCGGTTTATCAGAGAAATAAAAATCTTAGAAGACTGATGCACTGTGCAGAGATACAACAAGACATCCTGCTTCAACTAAACGTCCTTTTCTGTTTCTTTCACAGGCGCTGTCCAGGGTGCTGATTCTGGAGCTGTCCAGGGTTACCCAACACCAACAGTTTTGCCTACCAGGGTCTAGAAGGCCAAATATTTTCCTTTATGGGCCATTTACTTAAAGGTATAATATGTATGTATTTTATGTCAAAGGGTACATTCGATCTAAATAATCAAAAATAGACTAAATCTATGTTATGTATATATTTTTTTTTCTGCAGCTCTTACATTACCTCAAATATGTCCACCAGTTATCCATTCCAGAGAAATCCATAATTTCATAGTGGGATGTGTCTTGTCCCAGAAGCCTCCATGATGAGCAGCCATGACAGACATAAAATGTTTATAACACCAGATATTACGTCAAAGACGGCTGCATAAAGAAGCGGAAGCTGCTACTGAAAGCTGCCGTACTTTTTCTGTTTGTGCTGCTGTGATAAAAACGTCATGTAAATTATACTTGGCTACATCGTCTGTAAACATATTCTCTTCCTCAGGTCGGTTTAGCCTGTTCATCTTTACTAGCAGAGAAAATCACTCCCATGATTCCCCGTTAGCCTTGATATCATCTTTATTTGTTATTTTGATTGTAGGCCCCCTGGCGGCGGATTTGACATACTGTGTGTTTAATCTATACCTATTTCTCTGATCTTATTTTCTAGTCATGGTGTACACCTTATTAAAAAATTGTGCAATACATTCCATTTCAATCGTGCAATATCATTTCTTACCGGACAATATACATTTCCATCCCATACTTGTGCAATACATATATTTTTTTCTCTTTCTTACCCGTACGACCAGATTTTTGCAGAATAATTTCCCCCTTCCTGTGCAATCAACACTTTTCTGCCTGTGCAATATACTGTATATGTATTTATTTATATATTGTGCACAACACATTGTATCTTTGTATCTCTCTTCTCTGACTTGAATGCAAGCTAAGGTAGGTTAAGGCTTAAGTGGAGCAGCTAAAGATCTAGCTGAGAACTCAAATCTTAAGTAAACCTGATCCAAAGGAATGCGTTGGATGTTTCAGTTTGCAAAATGAGCTTTGCAGCATATTTAAATAGACCGTCTGAGCCAGAGTTGAGGCTTTGCTTTATCAGTCTAATGTCTGAGGCCAGTTTGAGGTAATTATTTCTGCTAGAAACATTTCTTCTGTAATACCGCTTGGTATCTTTATTATGCTTTTAATTCTATAATTGCGTTTAGCTTTATATACTTATACTAATGGGCTACACAAAGCAGGCACAAAGGACTGGGGTCAAAAATAACAGAAAAGTGAATGTACAATGGATACCAATATCAGTGCATCCCTGAGCATTGAGTATCCTATCATACATTTGTTAGATCACACTCACATTAATACCTAGAGTTAAAATGAATGGATAATACTATTTAATGTTACAACAGCAATAAAGGCTAGTTCATTGGAATATATGGGTAATTTTAAGCTTAACCCAACTGTTAGGACTGCTGAAGCAAGCAGATCCATGAAGGCTTTTCTAACATCTTGGAGCACATTTTGTTTGGGCCAAATCACTAAGCCCACTGAGTGCCTCACCTGTGATCATAATGATTGCCATTCTCAGCCTTGGTGGCGAAGCATTCACCTCACAGTAAACAGGTTCTGACAGTGTTGCTAAACTAATGTTTCATCGGGCACTTGATCCCACCGTGAGAGTGAGAGGTTCACTAATTCACTTTGACATGGCTATATACGAACATCGCTTCATCTCCTGCTTACAATAATGTATGTGAACTCATGAACATTACAGATTCACAAAGTATTTGCATCACTACAGTGAATATAGATACAGTGACAAACTGAGAGGATAATTCCAGCGGGCGTACTTTGTGAAGCAAGTGTGACACGCTGCTATTGTGATGTGGGCTGAGAACACAAACTCTAAATATCACAGTGTGCAAAGAGATCATACACAAAACTATCAGTTGATTATATTGATTGATCTCCTGTTAAGACTCCTCTTCCTAATGACTTAATGAACACAATACAAACTAATACGCACCCAATGTCTATTTAATTTGTCTGTAATGATGTGCATTGGCAAGAGTGCAAAATTCCTGTATTACTTCCTGTCAGACGCGTAGATAAATCTGAAACCAAGCAGGATGAAGATAACAAGGTAAGGCAATGGACTTGCATCATACAACTTCATCCGTCACTCCTTCTTTCTGTCTCTTTTCAATCTATCTTAGTCTTTCTCTATCACTCTCTTTTAGCCCTCTCATCTCATAATCTATCTTTTTGTCACTTTCCCCCCCTTTCTTTTAACATTCTGACACGTCTATTCAGAGAAAAGACTGATGTCTAGTGAGCGATGTTGCCTTAAGCCCTGAAACATCACAGAAGCCAAAGCGCAGGACAATAAAAGAGAAAATGTTCTTAGTGGTGTTCCAAAGGTTCTTAGCCACTGCCCAAAGATAGCTGTTAACATCATTTGTCATTGTTGGAAACCTTCCCCTTACAAGGAGAGGTCTAACTTTGTAAAACACCACAGTGCTTTACAGTGGGACTTGAAGAAGCTGCACATTTTCAATCAAAATCAATTCAGCAGTGTTTTAAAAAAAAAGGAATGACGTTCAAGGCTTGAGGTCATCCTATTGATGTGCTTCGGACCACTTGACAACATAATTTCTTCTTCTTAGTGAAGTGATTCTTTTTTTTTTTCTTTGGTTCAAAGCGATTATGCACTCAAACTTTCAGCTTCACATTTCTTATATATTAAGCAGCGTGACACCTTTCTTCAATGCAAACCTTCCATTTAACCCGATTAGCCTTTATTCAAGAGCACACAATTACATTCAAGCTATCAGTTTGAGGAGCATTAGCCTTCACAACCTACAGAATGCACTCAAGGCCCTATATGGAAGTGTCTCTCTTGACCCTGGTTACTGACTGTCAGTCAGAGAACAATGATTTCAAAATGATAGAAAGTGCCTCTTCCTAAAGAGTTTATGCAGCAAAATATGATATAGATATCAGACCAAGTTTCATAAGTCAATGGAGAAACAGCTACTGGTGTGTAAGGGTTAAGTAACTGAACAATACTGTGGAAACATGCTCAGCTTTAAACAGAAAAGCATTTAATACAGGCTAGAATATTATAGTATGTTTTTGTTGGTAAGAGGTAGGCAGCCATTGGAAATTCAGCTTTTGAATAACTGTTCCTCCACACAGTAACAACCTGTTACTTCTGAAATATCAGGTTCCGTTGGCTGGCATTTTACTTTGAAACAAATTAATATAATTTTCATTAAAAGTGGTGTGTTCAGTACAGGTCAGTAATTGGTTAGTATTAGCTTTGGCAGGGCGAGGAGGGTAAGGGAAGCTGCTGTGCCCTTTAAAGAAGACAGGAATTAAAAGTCCTTTTTTTTCAGAAAAAAAATACATTTTATTCCTAGTTATTTGAAAATTAACAGACTTAATAAAAAGCAGATTCTGTCAACTAAGCTGCATCAATCACTTTGGTCACAGGGCTAAGCTAGCTGTTGATAAAGCTGCTAGCTTAGCCCTATTGGCTAGCTGCAGGAGAGCTAATTGTTAACCTTATCTTAAGTGTTATATCATTACTTATTAGATACGAATGGGTATTTGTGGTGTCCAGTGTTGGAGGTAACATGTATCAGAGTGATCTATTAGAGTACTCAGATTACTTTTTTGTTGTAATGAGTAACGAAACATTCTGCATTTAAGTCATCTGTTATTTAGTCACTTTTTTCATAAAATGTATCCTGGCAAAAATATTGCCTTAGCTCCCTTTCCCCCCTTTTGCCACAAAAATAAAGCATGAAGCATCTGCTCTGTTTGTTTCTGTCTCTCTCTGACTTCTGGGCATGTAGCTGCATGCCAGTGGAAGGTAAACCTACAGTTGTGTCGGAGTGCATGCGTAGCCAACTAATTCAACTAGCGAGAGGGCAGAGAGGACAGCATTTATTTGTGGAAATATTCATATCCAGTTGAATTTTTGGATGTCGGGGACAGGAACAATATCATGGTTGTGAAATGTAAGTTAAACAGCCCATGATGTATTGTTTTCATTGAAACCAAGCGGAAACCTCCGATGTTGAAAAATTAAGCCAGCTTTTGCAAAGTGCAAAAATCCTGCAGATTGTCGAGTGTCTACTTGAAGTTGGCAGCAGGAGCACTGAAAGTCACATACACACCCATTTGAAACAATCACATTTTAGCAGTAGAAATAAAACATGTTTACAGCCTGGTTCCAAAAGTGAAATTGGTCTGTTTAGCTCATGTCTCTATGGGCACACATTGTACTCAGGTGAATTTGTAATAACTCATCCATTTTCATTTTTATGAAGGATAGGCATTTTGTTTTATGAAGGAGGATTCAGTTCCAGCTCTTAGCCTGTTGTTGGGTTGACTGAAAGTAATTGTTGAGTGATATGGAAAATATTTCTCATACTGATGTCTGCTAGATCTTAACAGCGATTCTCGATATAAAGGTATGATTTCAAATTCACTGTATATATATATATATATATATATATATATATATATATATATATATAGTTCTGTTAAGTTTACACCGACACACACACACTGTACAGTGCGTTGTAAATTCTGGTGTTTCCATCAGGAATGCTTTTCCTGGCTGTGACCTTGCCAGAGCCGTGTCTGTCTGTCAGCTAGCTGCACTAAAAAGGCTAAAGCAATCTGGCAGCCTTCCCTGGATAAAAGGGAGGAGTGACAGGAGAAACAAGGGGTGGAAGAGAGGATGGAAGATGTGTGACCTTTCTACTTTCAGGGATTGTTTTCAGGTAAACAGCCTCTCAGAAATGAGCCAAACACTTCTGTGTGAGAAGAGAATATGCCTGATTAAATTCAGGTTTGATAACATGTTGAGAATTCTTATCCAATTCATTTAGATTTCCATCTCAATTCTCAGTATCTTAACATGTATGATCTAAGTTTCATACTGCATGCACAGTATTTACAAAAAACCCATTTACCAAACCAACTTTGTTGGGCTGCTGTTGCACTAAAAGCTTGGGATATCGAGCGTGTCGTCCACCCAGGGATGGATTTGGGGTTTGATTTGCTCCTCTTGTTGAGGTGTCCTTGGACATGATAATGAACCCCAGCCTAAAGCCTTTGGTGTGAGAATAAGTCCATGAATGGGCTCTATTGCAAAGCCCTTTGATTGGTTGAAAGACTAGAAAGAAAGTATAGGTGAGTGAATTAACATTCATTGCAAATGCAATCTGTGGAACATGGTGTTTCTAATACCTCTTTCATAGCTTGGTTTCCATGTAAAGAATAAAGCTGTGCAACACCATAGGACTGTAAAACCTTGAACTTGAAAGTGACAGCATCTAAGGCCTGACTAAACCTTTTATTTATTCAAGTCTTTGTACGCAACTTGTGATTTCGCTCATTTACGACCTCACCAGAATGTGGCACCATGTGTCCTTTTGAGCACAACCACAATGCATACTGATGTTGTCCTGGCTCACCAAGGTCAACACCACAGCACTGGCGGCTAATGCCAGAGTGTTTGTTATGTAAAGGCAGTCTTTATAAATCCACTGAGGTCTCCATCTGTGACTAGCGGGGGGTAATGGGAAAGGCTCAGACGAGGTCACCTATATGCACAGCATCAGCAGTGATGACTTTATAGAGACAACCCTTGAGGAGACAAAAACACACAATCTTTCCCTCGGCCTTTTTCTTTCACACCAACATACACAGACACCCACACCCACACCCACACACACACACACACACACACACACACAGCTGGCGCTCCCTCAACCAGAAAGGAGACTGAGATTGGAAATAAAGACCATCCTCTGTGTCTGAGGACTGTGAATGGGAGCAGTAATGTTTTCAATTTGAGCCCTGAGAGCAATAATGGAGCTCATTCTACACCACCTAGATACTGTAGTGGTGTTCGCCTTAAAGCTTTGGGATTCCATCATCCTTCACTCTCTCAATTCTTCTTTTTTTTACCCCGTCTGTGTGCTGTTCATGAAGGATTAATTTGTGGGATACGAAGGGCGGGGGTCTTGTTGAGAAGAAAAAGAGGAATTATGGAGGAATAAAAAAAATAGAGGAAGAGGTGAGGGGTAGATGAATATGCCTGTTTGACTCAAGGTTTTATTTTCAAAACGCCAGCCCCTCTCGCGTTTGAATGACATCTTCTCAGAGCTGTTTCATACTTTCACACAGTATAAGAATTCAATTTCACTGCGAGGATTGAGTCCTGAGGCTAGTGTCTCTTAGCGTTAACATACCAAGACATTATTCATTCTTCCTGCACCACAAGAAGGAAAGGGTAAACTCATTTGGGTCTTGAAATGTAATCCAGGTTATTGTCTCAGCCACTGAGCTTCCACAAGTATCCTGTAAAAGACTTTTAAAGACTCACCGGGGAAATAATGTTGCAAGATCTAACTGCTGAGCCAACGGCAATCGTGAAATATTCAGAACCGGAAAAAAATGATTACCTTTGTTGACTTAAATTTATTGATATTAGACCTGCTTATGTTTCCTTGTAGACTGCTATGTCAGTGCTTGGTGAAAAGGAATTTGAAGTGGTACCAAAGGCGTCGTATAACCTGATCTGGGAGTGAAAACTTTAGATGGAATGTCATCAAATAAAAAACCCACGGACAGCATGGAAAAAAAACAAAACAAGTCTTTGGTGAACAACAAAGCGGTCACAATGCATTGGCTCGACGTTTTCATTCTTCGCTTACAGTCCCTCAATCTGACGAAAGGATGTGTAAGTGCAGAGCAGTCCATCTGATCTCAGATCTGAGAAGGCAAAGGTGTGGAAAATGTGGAGAAAATGCAAATAGTGAGGGGCGAGTAGAACCAGCAAATGAAAGTCTTTGAAATGAATATACAATGACAGTCTCTTTTCTCAGAACAATGTTAAATCTGCGTGTCTGAATTTCCTGCTCCATCAATCAGAAATAAAAGCCTAAATCTGTGTGGACGTATTTAAACACTGATGCTTTTCAGTTTTGCCCTTTATGTCCATTTTGTCATCAAACATAGAGGCAGTGGGATGTCTTCAAGATTATTCATGTGTGTTTTTCATGGCCATCAAATAACAAAAAACGACTGGTCTGCATCCCTTTGCGCCCATCATTATGTCACCAACAAGTTTATCCCGTTGTCAGCTCGGCATGTGTTTTATGCAGAGTTTGGGTTCATGACTCTACTGACGTATAACCAAAGAGTTTGCATATGTTTCAGCTTAATGAATAATGAATCCTTTAACAAAAAAAGTGACTCTGTTACTGCCTACTTGAGATCAAAACTGTCTCAAATGCTCACAGGACATGTCCTTGAAGTTAAGAGCAATAACTGAGCTATCAAAAAATGCCTTTCAGCTAGCTGTAGCATAGCTAAAAAGCCATGATCAAAGAGAAACGCTGAGTAGGTCGGCGATCCTGGAGAGAAAGGGGCAGACGTCCTTGTACATGTTTGTGTCCTTTAAGAAGAGCATATGGGTGCACTTCACCTCCACTTTTAATAGTGTGCCAATATTGGAAAGATATTTGAGAATTAATTTTGAAAGCATGGCTGATCATAAGCAGCTATCCATCACGGGTGTATGAGCGACACTAAAGGTGCAGTTTGATTGGACGTCAAGGACACAGCCAAACAGGGGCTGAAGCCACTGTAAGAGTGATACACTGTGCAGGTACTGCAGGAACACTTCATTATCAATCGATCCAATAGAGCCGCCTCTGTTTGATGACATTATCATGAACTCATAAAGCACAAACTTCATGATTAGTCACTTTAGAGACTGTAAAAATTATTATTACAAGGGTGGAAAAATGTAAGGGTTTGGTCATATTTTTCGTTGAAGGTAAGGCTTGTAATTGTTCCCTCTTCTGAAGGGAGCGAGACGAATGACTTCACTTTTTGCCATTGCAGATTTACGCCTATAATTAATCTCTTATGAGAGCCTTGAAAAAGGGTAAAGCTGATTTACAGCACGTTAAAATATGTCAAGTGAAAGATGCACACAATGTAAGTACAGAATCACACGTTGCCAACTTTTTCTTTAATTATAGACGAAGTTAAATGAGGCATGTTCACAATAGTTATTTACTGTTCAGAACGTTTTCGAGCTCATTAACCCCTACAGGTGTTCATTAACACCTATTAGTGGTCTTCAGTTCATTTGCTCAGAACCAAATTGACTTTGAGAAAAAAAACAAAGCTCATTGGTACCATGAAGTGTTGCTGTGAACCTCTAATGGCGGTCATTTATCTTATGTGTAGATATTTACTGGTGCAGCGATCTCATGCAGTACATATACTATAGGCTCAGCTGATAAAGTTCTTTATGTTCACTAGTAAAAGTTAAGTAACAACGTATTACATTCATTATCATGTTAAAGGGGAATATACAGCTGCGGTAATGATTGACAGGTTTGTTAGTTGATTTATAATTCCTCTCAAAGTTTACACCAAATAAATCATTTTCAGTGTTTCTGAGACGTCATAAAAGTATCAATCAATCAATCAATCAATCAATTAATCAATCTTTATTTGTATAGCCCTAATTCATGAAAAGTGTTATCTCGAGACACTTTACAAAAAACAGGTAAAAAAACCTTACTCTTTGCTATATTACAAAGACCCAGCTTAATCCATCATGAGCGTAGCAAAAGTTACAGTGAAAAAAACGTCCTTTTAACAGGCAGAAATCCAGTCTCATGACGTAACAGCCATCTACCGTAACTGCTTGAAAACAGGATGGGGGAGATTGGATAAGATGCAGGAAGAAGGATAGGGAACAGGGGGGAACGATCCTGAGGGACCTAAGAGAGCTCAGGACCTCCCAGGAAAAGATCTGGTTAGTGACTGAGATTTACAGATAGAGATGTCCAGTAAGATTGCATTGCATTCCTGGAAGGTAGCAGCACAGTTAGCAAAGTTTCTGACAAAAAATTAAGCAGTCACACATACAGAAACAATGCAAGATGCATTATCAACATATGTGTGATGAAAGTGGGAGAGAGGGGAAGTAGGGTGATCTTGGGCTGGCTGGACTTCCTGGGCCTGCTGCTGACCCCACACTCTCTGTTTTCCTGCCTGCTATGGTCACATGAGCTGAAGATTTAACAATAAACTCTCTAAGAGTGTGTCAATGGCAGGCAATATAGTGGGACAACCACAACAACCTCTGTCTCAACTATTTATTGATAGGGCAAGTAAGAAAGCAAGGAGTATCCTAGCAGATAACTCCCATCCTCTCTTCTGCCAGTTTGAGCCTCTGAGCTCTGGGAGGCGCTATAGAGCTCCTCTGGGAACTTAAAATGTATTTAAGAAGTCAACTGACCCAAGAGCAGTAAACATCATTAATCTTAAAACATGACTGATGAGATCTGAACCATGATATGAATGTTTTCTAACGTGTAAAAGAGCTGCTATGTTGTCTGTGTTTGTGACTGCCTGCATGTTCTTAAACTATTTTCTGTATCTGGTTACAAGTTTCCAACTCTGGTGGAAAGATTTTTACTATTCTATCTGCATTTTGGTATTTTTTACATTTGTAAAAAAAAAACCTCCTCAAAAAACATGTGACACATTTATTGCGTATCCACTCCCACCACATACGGTGAAATCCTATTTACCCCAACGAGACAGCTCTAAGGACCCTTGCAGAGGGTGATGGCAGCTGGTTAAGCCTACGGAGGATAAAGGTGATTTGCAAAAAAAAAAACAAAAAAAAACAGATGCACCTCCTAAGTGCTAAAAAAGGGAGCAGTAATGAAAGCTCGTGTTCACTTAGGCCTCCTGTCTTTTTCCTGTACAGGCAAGGCAGGACAGCTTCATCAGGATTTTTTTTTTTTTTTTTTTTTTCAGGACCAGGAGCAGGATGTGTGTGCCAACGCTGTGATGGCCGGCAGGTTTATCTAAGCTGACAGAGATAAATCTCCCAGCAGAGGGCTGGGCCTGTTCAGCTGTCCTGCTGAGGGGGGAAACCACACCAGGGCTGACATTAAATTATTTCAGGAGGTAATTAGTCTTCTGTTTCTCACCAAGATGCCAGAATGCTCCAAATTTCACGCTCATTTGAACACAGTCATGTCGCCTAGATGGACTTTCTGTGAGGATAAAGAGGAAGACAATCAATGAGAGAAATTGAAGATTCAGATATTCCGACAACATTTTGTCAGAAGAAAATGTCATACACCAAAATTAAATTAGAATAAATGTTAATAAAAAGGTGTCATTGCATGAAAAACACAAAAAAGAAACTCAGTTATATTCTGAACAAAAAAGTCCTCTCTTAACACCAGTTCAATTCTCACATATAATTATCTAATGGTACTGAATTAAAGACTGAACAGTTTGTCCCTGCAGCAGAAATGACTGAGTTGAATCATCAATCAATCAATCAATTTTTATTTGTATAGCGTCAACTCATAACAAGTGTTATCTCGAGACACTTTACAAAAAGCAGTTTACTCTTTGTCTTTTAACATTACAAAAGAGCAGGTAAAAAGACCATACTCATTGTTATGTTACAAAAAGCAGGTAATAGACCTTACTTATTGCTATATTACAAAGACCCGGCCTATCCATCATGAGCACTTTAGCAAAGCAGCAAAAGTTACAGTGGTAAGAAGAAACTGCCTTATTAAAAGGCTTGGAAGGGGATAGGGGGAAAGATAGGATAAAATGCAAGAAGAGGGATAGTGAGCGGGGGGGTGGGGGTAGTTCTGGCAGGCCGTCAACCAACGATCTCGAGGAGCCTAAGAGAGCTCAAGAGCTCTCAGGAAAGTAGGTGGTTAGTGACGGAAATTTACAGATAGATACATGCAGTAATATGATGTACTGTATATGCACAGAGAGAGAGAGCGAGAGAGAGAGAGAGAGGAGCTCAAGGTGCCAGTTCCCCCGGTAGTCTAAGCCTATAGCAGCATAACTAGGAGCTGGTCTACACCAGCCCTAACTATAAGATTTATCAAAAAAGGAAAGTTTTAAGTCTATTCTTAAAAATACAGACTGTGTCTGCCTCCCGGACCCCGGCTGGAAGACGATTCCAGAGGAGACGAGCCCAATAACTGAAGGCTCTACCTCCCATAGTATATTTAGAGATTATAGGTACCACTAGCAGGCCTGCATTCTGGGACCGTAATGTTCTTGAGGGGCAGTACGGCACTAGTAGCTCCTTAAGATAAGATGGTGCCTGGCCATTTAGAGCTTTGTAAGTGAGAAGAAGGATCTTAAATTCTATTCTAGACTGTATAGGGAGCCAGTGCAGAGAAGCCAAGACAGGAGTAATGTGGTCCCTTTTCCTAGTTCTAGTCAGTACACGAGCTGCAGCGTTCTGGACTAGTTGAAGAGTCTTTAGAGACTTACCAGAGCACCCTGACAAAGGAGAATTACCATAATCCAACCTGGAGGTAACAAATGCATGAACTAGTTTTTCTGCATCATTTTGCGACAGGATATTCCTGATCTTGGATATATTACCAAGGTGAAAATAGGCTGTTCTTGAAACTTGCCTGATAAGAGAGGTAAAGGACATATCTTGATCAAATAGAACTCCTAGATTCCTAACAGTGGTGCTAGATGCCAGGCTGATGTCATTAAGGACAGTCACATCACTAGAAAAAGTCTCTCTGAGGTTTTTAGGGCCTAGCAAAAATAACTTCAGTCTTGTCTGAGTTAAGTTGCAAAAAATGTCTGGTCATCCAGGTCCTAACGTCCTTAAGGCACGTTTCAAGCTTACATAACTGACTGGTGCCATCGGGCTTCATTGATACATAAAGCTGAGTATCATCTGCATAACAATGAAACTGTATGGAGTGTTTCCTCATAATATTTCCCAGAGGAAGCATATATAATGTAAAGAGAATTGGTCCAAGCATTGAACCTTGTGGAACTCCATGGCTAACTTTGGTGTGCATAGAGGACTTATCATTAACATGTACAAACTGAGATCGGCCTGATAAGAAGGATTCAAACCAACTTAAAGCAGTCCCTGTAATTCCAAGTAAATGTTCTAGTCTGTATAATAGGATCTGATGGTCAATAGTGTCAAAAGCAGCACTAAGATCTAACAAGACGAGCACAGACAGAAGTCCCCTGTCTGAAGCTAGAAGTAGATCATTTGTAACTTTAACTAGTGCAGTCTCAGTGCTATGGTGGACTCTAAATCCTGACTGAAACTCCTCAAATAAAATGTTGTCATGGAGAAAGTCACACAGCTGATTAGCTACCACCTTCTCCAGGATCTTTGAGATAAAAGGAAGGTTGGATATAGGCCTATAGTTTGCTAGAGTTCCTGAATCTAGACAGGGTTTTTGAGTAGAGGTTTGATTACCGCTACTTTAAATGACTGTGGTACATAGCCTGCCAGTAAAGACATATTGATCATATCTAATATAGACTAATGCTAACTAAGGGAAAGACTTCCTTAAACAGCTTGGTTGGGATTGGGTCTAAAAGACAGGTTGACGGTTTCGATGCAGAAATAATTGAATTTAGCTCTGAAAGGTCGATTGGAGAAAAACAGTCTAGATTAATATCAGGTCCTGGAACTGTCTCTGCCATATCAGACGTATCTGCACCAGGTAAGGGCAGGAGGTTACTAATTTTGTCTCTGATGTCTAGAATTTTGTTGTTGAAAAAAATTCAATTTCATGTTGAATCATGAAATTGAGAGACTGCAGAAACGATCAAAACTCAAATAAGTTGACTTTTTTGTTCCTTTGTATCTTCTCGGTGTTTGGTCCTAAACATGGAGTCTGTGTTTTTTTTGTTTTACCTTGCAGCTGAGGTAAAATTAATGTTGATGCCCTATCAGGGAAAGTGTGATTTGGCTGTCACATTATGAATATTGTTACCTTTATGGACTATATTATGCAAAGTCATGCAAATTAGATACGCAGCTATCAGAGAAAACAACCCTTAATTTTGTCTTTCTGCTTTTCTTGTCTTTAGCGTGTAATGTGGTTATGTGTGCTGCCAGCAAATGAAAAGTCACTTTCATGGCAAATTATTTTGCTCATGTCGCTTGCTGATCAAGTGGTGCATCCATTACCACCACTTCATTCCAAGACAAACAAAACAGAAAAGCTTTTTCAAACACAAACTTCCTGGTGTACTGCACGCGATGAAAACAAAGAACTGTGGCCATTTTCCTACAAGGCAAAATCCCTGAACTATCACTGTGCTGTTTGTGTTTGTTTGTTTGTCAATTAAGGGGAAGTGAAGAATCTCTTTAAAATAATCTCATCTCCCTCCCTGTGGTGTCCGCTGGGAAAAACACATAGCATGACACGCTAGTTTACAGTTACTTAAATCAGCCGGTGGCTCCGCTCTCTCATTCAGCGGGTCATTTGAGGGGTAAAGAGTAATTTACCATGAAAATCCAATTGCTTTAATCTAATTTCCTTTGATATAATTCACAATAGGCTTACAGCAACGAAGCGTTTACCTAGCTGAAAGAGTGGAAGTGCCCCTGGGGGACAATTATAGTCCAGCTACAGGTACCTGTCTCACAATGCATCCACTCAGCAGCAGCTCCTGCCATTGGATTTACAATATGAAGAAGATCAAAGGAAGTAGCAGTAACAGTTTTAGGAGTTTTAAATGCTGATTTCAATTTGCGCATTTGACTTGTGTATGGGAATGATTGTGTTTATAATCGGGGAATCATAAGTATTTTATACGAATACTTCTTGAAGTTATTTTAACAATTTTCCTTATTATTTCGGAAAATAACGGGAAGAAAAAAAAAAGCACCTTCCTTTTTTTGTACTGGCATATGAAAAACAAACTCACAAAAACGTTTTGCAGCTGCAATTTCCTGAGAAGCTTAACAACTTTGTAACCTGCTCTGGACCGAGAGCCAAAATTTCTCAACAGCCCCTGCTGCTCCGAAAATTGCAGACGACACACTCATTAATCGTTTGCACTCCTGCTGGAGTCGGAAAGACTGCAAAAATGTTTGATATGAAGTAATTGCTTGTTGTTGTTTCCACATATAAAGCAGGTGGATTTTTGGGAAATATTTTAACCAGAGGTGTTAGTGCAGTAGAGTTAACTATAAAGAGTATAATTGTATTGTCTGATATACTGTACGGGAAGATGAACTATATGACAGTTCTCTCTGAAAGGAAAGCAAAAATCCCCTAGTGGTGACACGCTGCAATGCATCCTCCATGTTCACAGATGGTTTATGGTAATATACATGTCAAATATGTTTTTAAAAACATGGTTTTTTACTTGTTTTATATTTCTATTTTTAATATAGCAAACAGTAAGGTCTTTAACCTGCTTTTTGTTAAAAAAAAAAAAAAAAGTAAAAATACAAAAAAAGTAAAAAAAAAGTGTCTTGTGAATTGGCGCTGTATAAATAAAGATAGACTGGTTACTTAAAACATAGCATACTGACTTATGTTCATATTCTGAGAAGTTTGGTTTGAATTACTTATTTGAAAGTATAAAAGAAAGCGGTCTAACATAATGTTAGCAGCTCAGACAAATGCAGCTTCTGCAGCATTCTGCGGGATAATCAGAGTTCAATCAGGAGAGACAATTGAACAATTATTTATTTAACAATTTAGGAAATAAATTTGCAAAGTCTTTGGGGATTAGACTCCATCAAGATGACTTCATGCACTCAGAGGGGTGATGAGGCCGACAGCAGGGTAGGATACCCCCCTATGGAGTCTAGACCCTGGTGATGGTGGTGACAGAAGAATGCAGGATGTAATGAGGAGCTGGTTTCTGAAGCTGTATCTGAACTCTGCTGAGCTGGAATGGCAGAATCAGTACGAAATGACAAACTGACTGTGGAAGAGAGAAACAGATTTTAAATTTGACAGCAGCAGGAAGATTGGTTGAGAGAGGTTGTAGTAGAGTCGGGTTGTATTATTACTTAAACAGTAAACACCCCAAATCAGGTTATCACCAGAGCAGGGGGACGGAGGAAGTGGTAGAGAGGGAGTGGCTTAGTAGAATGAAGAAATTGAATGAATGTGTGAGAGAATATAACCAGTCTTCCTGCTTGAACTTACACTGAGCTCCATTAGGAGTGGAATAGTGAGAGGAGATGCACCTAAAACTTTCCATAGCCATGAATTTCTGCTTCAGACCAACTGTTCTGGCTGTTCTGCTGAGGACTGAGCTGACTTCAGGGATCTTTACTGTTTGTTCATCAGTCAAATGTTTTTTGTTTTTTTTTGAAGGGGAACGGGCAGATCTCTATTGAGGTGTCTCCCCCCAAGCCTATGTGTGTGTTGCATGACTTACAGAGTGTAAAAACAGAAATTTCCCCTTGCAGGGATCAATAAAGTAAATCTTAAATCTTAAATATCATGGACACTAAAGCTTCAGCCAGCTCTGCATCGGTCTAGAAACCTTTCTGCATTTTAACCTCTCTCCATTTTTCAAAAGCATCTCAAGTTTTACCATGTTTCTAGTTGTGGAGCTTATTCGAAAAATGCTGAGGCTTTTTAGGTCGGTAGAGTCAATTATCTGAACCAGTTTGATTCCCCTCTTCAATCGCTGCAACACCTTTTGGTTTGCCATTGTCAAACCCAGGGGTGTCCAAAACAACCATGTGGGGGTGCCTTAAACCTACCTACTGACCTGGTCAAAACAAAAAGAGACCATTCTGCACAGGAATGGAAAATTAGAAGGACATACTGGCTGCTGCATAGTTGTCAGAGAAGACAGCACTTCAACATAGCATGTTTCCTTAATGCCTGATGATAATGCAAGGTCCTTTAATGATTTAATTCAGTAAATATCTAGATCTTGGACATTTAATATAATTATATTATTATGAAGGGGTTGCAATGTAGTCATACAGTGACCTAAGAACATATTGTACAGTACCTTTAACTTTCTTCAAAGATTCAAAGAACACACTGTATATACAGCACTCAGGATATTTTAAAGCAGACGCTGAGTCAGGTCACAGTATGGAACATTGGTGCAACATTGAAATACTTGTGCTGCACTCTGGTTCTGACATTGTGATGTTAAAAATGGAAACATAATAACAGCCTTAGAATTGTTGTTTTTCCATTGGCTTAAAGTACATGAGGGACAAAGCAGACATACTTTTAAGGTAAATCAGGAAGTTATCGTTTATATATTGCTTTCATTTTGCTTGAGACCCCTCTCCTTCCACTCTCTTCACAGGAGGAGGACATACTGGCTGCTGCATTGTTGTCAGGGAAGCCAGCACTTCAACATGCTTCATTAATGTCTGATGATAATGTAAGGTCCTTTTATGATTGAATTCAGTAGATATCTTATTGATTGGTCCTTTAACTGTAGCCAATTAGCTCTTCTCATCCTTGTTTTAAAAAAGGTTTTCTATCATTTCCATTTATTTCCCATGAATGGAGGGAAGGGTTTTTGAACTTATTCAGGAAAACAAATTAAGGGAGTCGAGTACTAAAGCCCAATTATTGAACACTAAAAATGTAACACAGAAGCACAGAGATATTGAAAACCTACTAATCTTGTTTACATGATTTGTACACCATACAAAAAAGGTTTACCGGAGCTGCAAGTGTTCCAGTTCATTGAGTTGATTGTCATACTGTTGCCTGTCTCACATTAGAGTTTTAAAGACCTGAATAATCAACAGCATTTACTGAAGCAACCGTTGTCAATAGTACAGGAAGGTATTTCAATGTGTTTACGTCCTCGTGTTGAATGGCAGCTGATAATAACTCAGGTATTTGACGGAGGCGTTTATTGTGCAAATGTTCTGAATGTCTGGAGAATTCAGTGAAATTTAAAAGGCTACAAAACAACTTGCTGGAAATTGCTTGCTTCCTGTCCATCTTAATTTACAGCCTGCCTTGAAGGGAATATGAAACAAGATTGATTGTTTTTGCAATCTGTGTTTATTTTCCACAAGCAGCCAATGCATCAACTGTACAGATGTTAGCTGTAGCCGCTAACAGCCTAGCAACATTATGTTTTTGCACGTGTACATGTGGGCACAGGTGAGAAGAAAAATCTGCCTGAAACTAAGAGTTTATTTTCCAGAGGAATGTGTTACATTTCTGCACATAAAAAAAAAAGACCTAACAATTTTCTGGTGGTTGATCATGCCCTCCCTCTGTGGCTTCTGGTGCAGCTGAACCACAGTGAGGGACATGCAGGGCCATGTGACCTACATGCAAAGTCCATGCGACCTTGTGCTTCCAGAAAATTGTGTCACGCAAAGGGGTCTCTTCCCTGTGGTTGCAGGGCCGTCCATGTGACACATGATGCCAAGCGGTCACACGTCAAGCTGATTGCACATCGGATGCGTGAAAAACTGCAGGAAGAATAAGAAAATGGGAAAGGTGTGTTGTGCTCTCCCCCCATCCCGCAGCCCTGACACCAGCTCCTTGGGCTTCTTCTACCGCTGAACCAAACCAATTGAGACTAACACATGGGGCGGTTATCGATTGTACATTCAGGCTGCTTGGGTTTCCTGTTGTTGGCAGACTGAGGGATTAAGAGAAGCTTCTGTTTGAGTTATGTTCCATGGTAAATCACAGCTGGCCACCTGCTTTAGTATCCTTTACTTATTTCATTTCACAGGTCTGTGAGCCACTTCACAGCTCGGCCAACTCTCCTCTGAAGCCATTCAGCACGGATGACCTGCACAGGGAGAGGGAGGCGTGTGCACACTTTTGCCAGCACACACATTATCCCCAGCACTTTATCATTTCTCAATGTCATTTTTAATGAAACTAAGACCACATCAAGTCACATCCGTCTCAAATCATAAACCTCTGTAATAAGTCGGAATAGATCGTTCATGGTAGCAGGGGTTTGCGCTTGCCTGTTTTCAGCTCTGTAATTGTAATATATTGCACAATCCATCTGAATTATAAGCATCAACTCATGCCTGGAAACAGCTGCATATTTGTGTCCCTTTGTGAAGCTTTATAAATATATCCAATTATAGTCCAAAAAGTTTAAAGCAACCTGCTTAAAAAACTTTTAACTGTTCTTGCTGTTCAAATATGGTCACTAATGTTAGCCTGCATTGACATGTTTATCAAATATAATAACCTTTTTTTTTGAAGGTGAAAGCAAAAGAGCTACAACAGGACAAGCAAGATTACAATGAATAACAACTCTATTATGTCCCTTGTCCTCTATCTCCTGTTCCCCTTTTCTCTTCCTAATCTCGTTTCTCAGGGGACCACAGCGGGGGAGGTAGGAAGTTTTCCCGTGGTATCATACGAGAGACTACTCTTCCACAGGAGGAAAAAATGAAGCAAATAAATACAGAGAAAATCGAATTCCTTCAGCCGTTGCAGGAGTGCCATGCAGCCAATGAATCCACAGAATAAATTCTCTCTGGAGATAAACAAACATGATATTTCTGCTGGGAGCTGCGGGACAGAAGGACCTCTGTCGCTCCTCGTAAAGTTCAGAGCACTCCGGACCGTAAAAAAAAAAAGGGGAGCCATCGTCTTCTCAATCAGAAAAGCCTCTAGCAGGGAGGCCTTTACGGCTGGAGCTGTGTGATGAAAACACAAAGGGAGTGTGGCGCACACAGGCCCTCGAGGAGGACTTTAACACATCAGATATATGGCTTCATATACAAAGCCATTAAAGTGGGATTTTTGAAGCACAAGTGTATCCCAACATGCTGTCAACACACTAAGTGCTCGGCAGCTTGATTTACACTGCTGTGTGCTTCACTGTACCTGCATGCTGTTATATAGAAACATGAGGCTGTATTCTGATTGGACAGACAAACTATCAACCTTATTTTCTGATTTTCTTTGGCAAAAAATTATCTGTAAGCACCCTGTTGGTTATACCAGGAACATAAGCTAAAAGGTCTTTTGATCAACACCATACATCAGTGTGAAAAGAGAGACGCTTGCATTTGCTGTGTTGTGGCTCAGAGATGATAACAAGACAACAGTGACAGCCGGAGTCAACATTTATGCTGTTGACTTAAAAAGGTCAGAGTCCTGTGCATGTTCCCTTGCTTTTTTCACACCTTCAGGCAGAAGCGCGAGCTGCAGATGTGAGAGAGGCACTCATGTGAAGTGAGACTTGAAAAAGAAAAAGCTGGAGGCTGTGTGGAATAAGCATTTGAGGACACTTTGGGGGGAAAACAAACAAGGTCTATTTATATGTCTTGCAAATGCAGGAAAAATAAAAAATTCCATTTGGGCCAGGCGTTTGAGGCTCTGGAAATTCAACCCAGCATGCACAGCACGGCTGGATTTATTATTATAAGGGATCGACCCTTTTTGATTACTTAGCCGAAGATGCACGAGTCAGTCTTTTTTTTGGCTGAGGAAATCGTCTCTCTCTAATTTGTTGGATTGTTTCCGAACACTCACCAAAACCCTTGCCTTGACAGGTTAAATGGTTCTCGTAACACAGACACACATTACTTTGGCACGGCGAGAGCATTCTGGAAGAACAGCATGGCGAACTGCAGAGCTGCGAGTCTCTTGTCTTGCTTCAAGGAAACAACACATAATTGGTCTCGGCACTTGTACTGTTAGTGCTGTACAACACTTGTATGGGGATGTCAGCTATCTTTGGCGCTAAATGGATTCCTGTGGAAATAAAAAGGGCAGACCGTGAAGTTAGGTATTTCTTCTATCTGTGTTATTACAATGAAATTTTTTTAAAGCGCGCAGCAGCAGCGTGGGCATTTAAACAAGCTCACATACGCTGATGAACTGTCAGTTTTTTTGCGATTGTTTCTTTCCCCCACCCTGTGCATTTCCATCTCTCCAGTATTTAAGTCCCCAAAGATGAAGGCTCCATCCCGCCCGAGCATCTCACTCCAAATCGATAAGAGCCCACCGACATTGTGAATGACTGAGCTATCATCCTTCACTATTTATAGCGTGTGATGCTCTGTGAACCGTGAAATTAATAAATAGCATGCTCAGTAATTGCCTGGAAACCAAGCGCTGTGGCAAAGTGAGGTATAAAATCAGTGGCATCAGATGGGGTTTCTAATAAGTTGTCACATTATTGTCAATGACCTTCAAGCAATTAAAACAGCAGAGGAGTAAAAGAGAGTGACTGTTGGAGGGGAAGGGGAGGGGGGTTGTGGGGGGAAAAAGCTGGGTAGAATAAGGAGGAGGGGTTAAGAGCATTTGAATTGATGGGAGTGCAGGAGGACTCTATTAGGAGAGGAGGATCTTCATTAAAAAGTGCAGACTTAAGGAAGAGGGAGCAGCAAGTTCGCCATCAGCCCTGTTCAAGCAGTCCTTTGCTTAATCCGATGCAGTGACACCCAGGGCTTCAAGAAATCAAAAGCAGATCCATTGAAGTGAACATCGGGGGTTAGGAGGGAAGCAGGTTGCTGCTGGTTCAAAGGACTTCCATTTATTAACAGTGCCAGGCTGGTGGAGGTAGGCTGCTGTAAAAAGAAAACTGTAACCGTGCACATAAAGGGGAAGATTTTACAATCCTGCTACCAACAATTGACTGACTTTACAAGTGTGAAGTACCAGCAAGCAAGACAGCAGTTTGAAGTAAGAAGGAGTCCTATAAAACATTAAACACATATACTGTGTTCACACCAACAATGAGGTCACACTCTTCTCAAATGTGATTTGGGCGAATGAATTTCACTGCATTCTGTGTGTGTTTACATCCTTTATTTTTTTGCTGTCTGGTTGTTATTCGATCACCTGAAAGGTTTTTTTAATACCCGCCCGTCTCAACATTATCACACTGCCACGGGCACAGCAACACTGTAAAACTACAGACGTTCCGTTTTCTATGGATCAACTGCTCCAACTCATCACACTTACCGTGCTGCTCATTAGCACATCATGTAAAGCCTGGCACTAAACTTTTAACATCCCATAATGCCAACAGCTTTCAGGATGAAATCCAGCAGAACAGCCACGGTAATAGCAACTGCCAGAGCAATCAGCAGTTTGTAAGCAAATTAGGCTGCGAATGGTAGAGGAAAAGTTTGCACAGTTTGGACATAAAGTGAAAACTCAAATATAAAAGAGAAGGCAAACAGAACCAGAGCAAGGAAAACAATCCCACAGATTCCCCCAAATGTTCTGCTTTGTTACTGGAAAGACTCAGAGTGATTGAAGAGTGATGTGCAGGCGCAGACTGGAAACTTGACTATCAGGCAAATGGGTCACAAGACAGAGACAAGCAGAACATTAAATAAATGTAATCCCTTGCCCACTTGGTGTAGGACTTTGAATTATTCAATTAATCAATCTTTATTTGTAAAGCGCCGATTCATTACAAGTGTTATCTCGAGACACTTTACAAAAAACAGGTAAAAGGTTACTCATTGCTATTATTAAAAATGATCCAGCTTAATCCATCATGAGCACTTTAGCAACATTTAAGCAATAGTTACAGTGGCAAGATAAAATGTCCTTTTAAGAGGCTGAGGTCTTGGGCAAATCCAGGCTCAATTCGAAACAACCATTTACCAATACAGAGCCAGGCTTGAAAACGGGATAGGGGGAGATGGGATAAGATGCAAGAAGAAGGATAGGACGATAGGGAACGAGGGGGTTTGGACGTTCAGGCAGGCTGTCCACCAACTAGCCCTGTTTTTGGTAACATCAGAAACTACCAATAGGCTACTACTGTAGACTGTAAGGCACATTGGATGGCGCCAACCATCATTTCCAATGGCCTGTAATGCTACTAATGTTTTGTCGTATCTCATGCAGAAGGAAAGTAAATTAAGACAACAAGAATGGAGCTGAACTAAAATACCAATCAAAGGTATTATAAAGTACCAACATGCAAAAAGGTGGATCAGTAAGAGAAATTAGAAAAAATCCTGCTATCACTTGAACACTGATGATCGTGATTTATACATTCTACTGCAACAAAATAAAAGGGAGGAGGGGGTGACAACAGGGGTGTGAGGAGGCCTTTGTCAGGACCCCCAGCAGGTAATTCATGTTGTTACTGAGGATTTGGCAGAGCTCTCAGTTGTTGTTGTTGTTGTTTTTGTAAACATACTGTTGGCTTTGACTGAGAGAACCAAGAGTTTGTCTATTGTTTTTGAGTCACAGGGAAATGTTTTTGTAGTAGCTTGTTGTCGAGCTGTTGGCTGGTGTTCCTGTAGTCTACTGTAAACCCCTGTTCCCTTTGAGATGCAGGTGAATATATGTCCCATTTCACCTGCTATTGGTATTATTCTGTGCTTATGCTCTGTACATGCTGCCAAGGTAAAGATATCATCCTTTGGGCTACATGTCAGTTCACCTGTATCGAGGCTGACTCAATCTCCACTAATAAAATAATGAAGAGGAGGTCTGAGAGGATGCTGCTGACCTCATCCACAGTGAATATTTAGCACAAGGTTAATGCTGCACCTTCAAAGATACATTCAGTCTGTATATACACGCTTTAACACCCAGACATGTCAAGTCTTTGACCGAGCATGAATAAACATCAAACATTTTAATATCATGCAGCTGGTTACCAGATCGGGACAATGTGTCAATTTCTAATCTATCTTTTAAATTAACATTGTCCAAGTAACATAGCGTGATGTCTTTAATGTGATTTACTTGAGTATATAATCCTATACATGCAGGATTAGCAGAAGTTGTTTCTTCTTGTCCATTGATTATTTACCTCTGTGCTACACAGTTGTGTGTAGCAGCTGGCATCAAGAGATTATATCCTGTTCAGGTTTTGTCTCTTTGAAGGACTTCTTTCACCTGTGGTCATCTGATCCAAAAGCAATTTTTTTTATTTTGATCGTGAAATCATGAAACAAACGATCCTGTCCTAACTTCATGTCATCATGTTGTACCTACAGCAGTTCACAGATGAATGTGCCTGAGGTGGAGTAAAAAAACCCTTGATGAAAAAAAAACGGCTTCTATTGGAGTTCATTGCCGGAGCACATCCCTCCATCTGGAATGAACAAGCAACCTCTCGTTCATTAATTAGTCAACCTCTCTACCTGTGGGCCAGCCTCCACAGTGACTGATGGAACGAGAACAACGGAAAGGGATCATGATTACTGATGAGAATTATAAATACATTTCAATTAATAAAACTTCCCATTGGTAATTGTCATACAGGTTCTGCAGGTACTGAAGTGGTGTGTAACCAGTAGATACTGGGATGTATGTGTGTCACAATGAGATAGCAGCGGTGGTGCAGGAATAGAACAACAGCAATCTCCACTTCTATTCTAGGTGAATGAACAGAGAAATAGATACATTGAGTAAGGAGGCAGAGAGAACAAAGTGAGCGAGGGCGAATAGAGAGAGGAAGGAAGACGGAACGACAAGGGTGGATATCGCCCAGTGCTCTTTAATAACTAGGGCAGCGGAGGTTCAGGAAGCAGACATGAGCAACCCAGTGGACACTAGAGGGAGGGCAATGGGGTCACCCGGCGCAGAGGGGGAAGACGTACAGCATCGCATCCACAGGAGATTGATGTGTTTCCCAGTAATCTACAAGCCCATAAAAAAAGGGCACGGGCTGTGGCCAAGCTTAAAAACCAACCAGGGAATTGGTAGACAAAAGTTCATCTGACACTGTCATAACACTGCAGCGTGACAACATAACCTAACAGCTACAGCCTCACAGGTAGAGAAGCCTTTGCACGATAACTTTAATGTTCATTTCATTGAGAGTGGATGTGTATAATCTCTAACCCAGAGGTTTTCTGTTTGTATTCAAAGCTGCCCACTGTAAACGTGTTTTCAAAAGAAGTAATAATTGCCTGAAATTGTGTTAGGTTTGGGCTTGAAGAGGTAAAGCCTGTAGTGGTTTGTGTAAGAGAGCTTGTTACTTTTGAAGAGAATACACATATGATCTAGATTTGTTATTTTATTTTATTTATTTGCTGTCTATCAGCCAGGACTGAGGATGTACAGTACCATCACTTCATTTGGCTAAGTTGTTGACCTCTCTCTGTCTCCACTAAAAGCTTCATGGGAAACCTGCTTCAAACTCAACTCAACTTTAGGATGATTGTAGGTTGAGCTAGGCTAGCTTATCTTTAGGCTAGTGTACCATGATTTGGATCTATATTAGTTTTTTCTTGTATATGATATCTTCTCATCTAACTGAGGAAAATGTTCAAATGCTAACTCAAGTACCGTGTTAGACTAAGTTTATCAGAAAGATGCATTTAAGAAACAAGTTATTGATTTTTCAACAGTAACAGTAGCACTGGATTGTAAAGACTAATGAATAGTATCGGGCACTTTGATTGTAATTATTAATTATATTTATTTAACATTTAAAGGCAGGGTTGGTAATTTTCGATAACTAGCATCATTTTGAAAGTAGCATTCCCTCAGTGCTGCGTCTGCACCCCCTCCCCTCTGTGCTCCCTCAAAAGCCACGCCCCCTCTCTTACACGAAAGAGCGCCATTGCTCCAGAAGTGGACCTCAGTAAATCGCTTGCATTGTGTAGGAAGTAGGTCGTCTCATGTCTCATTCAGCGGTAAGTAAACACTAAACTTTATCATATTACATATTTTAATACTCACAATGGCCAACAACAAAGTCAGTATAAACTCTGTCATCAATGACGCGCTTTGAGTGTGGGATCGTGCATGCATGGGGTAGAAAACAAGCAGGGAGACAGGGAGGTGTGATTGGTTCATCAGATTGGTTCCTCGTTGCAGACATTGGTCAAAGTTTTTACAGGCTTACAACTGCTGCAGATGACAATTTTTCTTTGTTCGTTTCTCAGAGCACAAGTTATTAATTTCTGTCAGGACCTAAAGACAATTACCAACCCTAAAAATGACCAACCCTGCCTTTAAGCTAAACGTGCAATATAAGTATAGAGACTTCTACTGTCAGATACAGATGGAGTAAATACTATTTTCCTTTCTGCTACGTAAATGAGTTTAAGTGAAGTATGAAGTAGAGTGAACGCAGGGTCATTACTGTTAAATAAAATAAAAAAATTAACAAAAAGAGTCAAAATAAAACGTGAAAGAAACAGAAACGGTCAACAGAAGTTATCTAAACTCACTCTGCCGGACTCCCACTACTACACAGGTAGAAAGATAGTTAACCACACACAGGTACAGATAACAGGGACTGAGTTAACCCATACTGTAATATGAGTGCAAAATAACAAATAATAATCACCCAGGGTATTACCAACATAATGGCTCCAACATCAATATTCAAAGTCAATTTTTAAAAACTGATTAATACATTTGAATCAGGAGAGACAAGTGAATTAAGAAAATTATTTACTACAATGAATAACATGGAAATGTGTCTTGACTGAAATACTTTAGCACTTCGACTCCATAGGGGGTTCATGTGTTTGGAGAATGACAATTCTGAGCGTTGACAGAATAAGTCCCCCCCATGGAGTCCAGACCCTGGTGGTGGTGGTGAAGCTGATGAATTGATGAGACCTGATGGGTGAAGAATTGATGGATGATGATTCACCCTACGACGGGCGGCGATGGGGAGGTGGAGGGGCGCACAAAACATCAGCATGAAGGAACTAAGGCAGAGAAAGAATCATGTTCAAAAGGTGAGCAGAATGATGATAGGCTGAAAATGAGGGAGGAATGCCATGCCACTGGTTAGATGACTACCCCTGACGAGACAGCTGATTATCCAATGACAGCCCCAGAAATGACAGCTCGATAATGACAGCTTGATATGACAGCGGAAATGTGAGTGAGAGTGCAAAAAGGATGATTGAGAATGACCTGATCATGAAGGCAATTATATCATCTTCCTGACTGAACTTAGGCTTGAGCTTCATTCAATTAAATCAATTAATTAATTAAATTAATAACTTATTACTAATGCAATGATACATAGAAAATCATAGATCTTGTTGGAAGTAGGTTATTTTGGTGTAATACAAAAAATGCTCCATTTATTTGGGTAGAATTAAAAATAATGTGTTTAAAAAAATATATTTAGAAATGTAAATGTCACGCTGCAAAAAATGTCAGCACTGAAAAAAAAAAAGACTCTTAGCGCCCAGAGTGAGTCCGATCTTTTTTAAGACGTAAAGTACAACTTATTACAGCAACATTTCAGAACTACAGAGAGAAGGTGATTCACAAAAGACTTCATCTTCAAAGAACTCCTGCTGGCTCTTTGACACTTACCTGTGTGTAGATATTACAAAACCCAGGGTAATTCTTCACTATTTCAAAGCAATATTTCTGATGACACCCTGAGCACATGCTCTAACCTCCCCAAGCACAGTGCATCTGCATTCAGGTCCAGCTCTGAATACAATGTGGCACGAAGCTTTTATCAAAAAGTCAAGCAGCGTCAAATGTCTCTATTGGATTTTAAGGGGCCAAAGCATCTCCCACCAGGTCTCCATCTTCGTCTCCACAAAGCCATTGTGCTGTCAGGAGATCAAAGAGCATTTTGAACTGTGGCGCCTTGTTTCAGAGCAGCGCGGATGGTTGCATGAGCATCTTCAAAGGAGGACAAGTTTTATTAATCACTGCAGCGTCTGTGTCAACACTGCAAGGAAGTGAAAGGAATTCGTTTAAATCCTAACAGTGATGAGTGAAACATAGCCTTTTAAAGCTTTGATTATGCAATGTTTACAGAAAAAGATGTAAATCCCCCACCAAAAAAAAGGTTATGAGATCCACATTTCTGAAGGGAATTAAAGTAATTCAGTTGACTTTGTAATTCTTCATAAACAAGAGTGGAGTATTTATCTCTGCTCATTGTGCTCATATGAAGGGTTTTTTTGTTCTTCAGCACAGGAAAGCACTGATGCTCACACACCTGTCTGCTCTCCAAAAAAAAAAGAGTGCATCTTGAACCCACCCTGAGCTGCAGCTTTATCCCCATGATGCTTTCTTCATGCTCCAACCGCTGTGGCAACCTGGCAGGAGCTGATGGAAATATTTGATCCAACACTGCCTCTAGTGGACGGAGCGTGTACATCCACAGATAACAAAAAACACCTGCAGTACAGTCCAGAGCAGATGCTGCAATGAAAAAACCTTCTATATCTGCTGAACACTTCTGGACGCCCATATTGAGCTGCTCTCATACAGGAGGGTTCAACTCTTATCCAGGTAATGTGCTTAATCAATTAGAAGTCCTTGTCCCCTGAGGGTATTCACATTAACTTGAGTATAGGTTTTCACTTAGAGTGGATCAGTGATCTCTGCAGTGGCTTCCCCCTCTAGACTTCTTTCATTATCTAAAATGAGAGCAGATTGAAAGGGGGGCACAAAGGTGGGAGCAGGTTGCTGGAGGGGAGGGGGAGATTTTTAAGCGAGAGGAGGGTCACATTCAATGTCTCCTGCGACCCCTCCAACACCGAGGTCTCTGCATATCCATCCAATGACATTATCCATCTCCATTAGCTCTTGGCTGATAAAGAGAAATGACATAGGCTGCGTTTTGAGAATATATAAAAAGTGACTCAGACATCCACAGTGTTCAGTCGGTGTCCAAAAAGGAATCAAATCATTGCAGCTCCTCCGTCCTCCCCCACTGCAGTCTTGGTTCAGAGAAATCTATTCAAAACCTCCCATAATTCCCCGCATTCAGTCTCATCCATACAAATCTGTCCCTTTCTCTCGAGTACAATATTCTATTCAGTGTGTTTCTCTGTTAAGTCTGTCTGCTTGGCCTCGCTTTCCGTCTCTGGTCTGTTGCAGTCATCCTTTTTCAGGACACTCATCCTCCTCTCCCCGGCATGTCAGCCAGACATTGTCCTCAGTTCAATTCTTCATTTTCACAAACGCCGATAAAAAAAAAAAGAAGAGGATTCAAACAAATATAGCAGCACAAAGACAAAACAGACAAGTTCAAGAAAGACTTGAAGACCTCATCAATCATTTTTCAATTATGACAGGGATGTCAAGGCACTGTTCACATTAGGGATTCTTTAAAGAGTAGCTACAGCTGGCGAAATATACAAAGCCTCAAACTGTTATGACTGTACTTCAATAAGATAATATAACAATATAATGTTTATTTTTGAATAGGTTGTAATTGTATGTTCATATTGACTTAATGTTTTTCTGCTCCTTTAAAAAAATATTTTTATATATGAAGAATTTCAGTTTATAATAATGGGGCTATGACAAACAGACTGAGATACTGAACGACTTTATCTACATGTATGTAAATAAATAAATATGATTACCCATGCATGTTGGTTTAAACTCACACAGGCGCACACATACATACTGACGTGTTTGTGTTTGTGTGTGTGTGTGTACACTCCAAACATGTATTTATTAATTTGTTTATTTGACATGGACATACAGTAACATTGGTGCTGTATCATTTAACCGTGCACAAGTCCCAGATGCACTGCTCTTAGTGTTTATAGCAACATGCTAATTGGTAACACCTGTCCATGGGGGGCTTTTAGAAGTAACAGAAAAAATAAATAAAATAAAATAAAGCAGGCTGTATAAGCATGCTACAGACTAGTGTTGTAGTCAAGACCACACTAAGAGACCAAGACAAACCCGAGACTGGAGGGATAAAGATGAATATTGCAACCAGCTGATAATGAATCCCTTTAAAGGGTTGCTGTGGAAACAAGGTATTACACATTTGAAGACACACACAGGTGTAAATGTATAAATCCATATTATTTTCCATGTCTCTGTCAAACTGTAAAGCTCTGACTCACCTTTGTGAGTTGTACTCTCGGGTTGGATGGCCTGTTCTAGCGACCTGTAGGCTCCTTCACTGGCACATCTTTATATTTAAGACAAATCTTGGTCTGCTTCCTCTCTGTGTGTTTTTATCATGCAGAAGAGTACTGGACAGTATTCCTTGCGTTCTCAGGACCTCTTTATGCTCTCTGTCCCAAACGCTAGGACAGAAATTGGGAAACAGGCTTTTGGTTATTCTGCACCCTCAGTCTGGAATCTGTTGCAGAATGACTTAAAACTCAAGGAGCTGGTGTCCCTACATGTTTTTAAATCTAAAATGAAAGACATGGAAGCAGATTCTCTTGGATGATAATGTTTTTAGCTCGTCTGCTTGAACTGCCGACTCCCAGTTTTTCACTCATAGATGGTTCTATTTTAATGTAAAATGTTGTGTTTTGTAAATTGTACTGTGTCTGTTTTTGTGTCTCTGTCTATAACTTTGTGTTTCTGCTGCTGCCTGTCTTGGCTTGGTCTCCCTTAAAAAACAGGTTCTTAATCTCAATGGGACCAAACTGGTTAAATATTGCTAGTATTATTCTCGAAGTTTTGTTTGCCTTTTTCTTTCTTGCCAAGTAAGATTAGAAACTTGATGTTTGTTTTGTATTTGATTTTCAACGATGGGGCTAGAGTCAGGTTAGCTTAGCTGTGCGCAGAGAGGAAAAGAACAAATCTATATTTATAAAAACTTATGGATATAGATTTTCATTTGGTCACCTGACTCCTGTTTTCTTGTAAGAGTGGCATTAATTGTCTAGACTCACTGTTAATAGGAAAAACAGATTTAAATATTTTCCAAAAATATATAAATATTGCATTAAAATCTAGTCTGGATGAGGTGTCGATGGCATAGTGGTTAGCAGGCGTGCGTCGTGTATGGAGACTGTGCTCCTTTAGGTGGACGGCCCCGGGTTCGAATCCGACCAGTGGCTCCTTTACCGTCGTTCCCCACCTCTCTCTCTCCCCGATTTCTGACTCTAGCCACTGTCCTGTCCCACTAATAAGGCATAAAATAAACCTTTAATAAATAATTAAAACAAACCTGGTCTAGATACCTTTAACCCTTTATCTTCCAGAGATGGTGCAGGTCATTTCTAAATGTAAAAATTATTAAACAAATTTTTTTTTTTTTTAAAGTTCAACTGTTCACTTCTTTGCCTCCCCGTTGTGTGTGTCTCATCCGTTCTCCGCGCCGCTGCTTCAACCCTCCGATCCCCTTCCATCAGCGGCTCTCTGCAGCAGTCTGCTCCCCTTCCAACACTCCATCACGGCAGCATGGAGCCCTGGAGATGTCTCCCTGCTAAGGAGTGATGTAGTGGGCTACGCTAACAGACCCTCTCGGCCACTATTATTAACCAGACCCGACTCTCATTTCTCAGGGCCTAGAAACACACACACTTACACATTTACACACACACACGCACACACACACACACACACACACACATAAAAAGTCCAAAAAAGACATGTCATTCAATTCCTCACTGGAGATAAGCAGACAGTGCGTGTTTTCTTGTGCTAAAATGAATGTCGCAACAACTACTTTTGATTGAACTTTAATTTGGTAGTTGAATTAATGAATTAGCAGCGGTGCATTACGCTGATGACAAGACTATTTTTCCTCAGCCCCACGACTTCAGCGGCCAATGATAAAGGCAGTATTATTACCACAGTATGCAATATTCAAACACGAGATTTGTCATCTAATGAAGAGAATTACATTTCAGACTGCATGTATAATTCATTACCATCAACCTTAATCCAGTACTCAGTGCTGCAGACACAGACTGCAAATGAAGTGCAGAAGCACACAAGTGATTTATCTGAATCAATAAAGCACTATAGATTAGAATTCAAATTTATCAGATTTTTTGAGGGCATCTGTGAGGACAAATGTTGAATCTACCATGATCTGATTCTTGTGTATGAGAGTGTTTCCATGCTCACAATTCAGTTTTTCTCGCTCCCCCGCCTGTGGTGCATGACAGACATCAGTTTTATTTGCTGTTGATGTTTTGCAGTGTGTTTTCTTGCTTGACTGGACTGGTACTCCTTCATTAGTCTATCCCTATCAGCAGGGCTGCCATTCCTCGACATGAGTCAAAAAAAGCCCTTGCCTTCCAGTGGTGTGTATCGAATTCCTTTACCCCCCTAGTAGAGCTAGTGCTGCTAGCTAGGAAGCAGAGTAAATATAACTGCTCCCTCTCTAGCCCACCAAGGCATTGATTTATACATAGCCCACTGCAGCTGGGAGCTACAAATCTGAGGGGAAGTCAGCTTATTCATAGAACAAAAATATAGTTGTTTCGCACACATACCTCAAAGGATTTGATTCAGTATGGATGAGGGCTGTCAGAGCTGTGTGTAGCATTGGGTGCCAACCAGACACAAATGTACTGTAAGTCTGCAAAACAATGCCAGTCGATGACATTCTTCAAGTTTGTGTGTGTGTGTGTGTGTGTGTGTGTGTGTGTGTGTGTGTGTGTGTGTGTGTGTGTGTGTGTGTGTGTGTGTATCATTCTGTCTTTAGAGTTTTGCCTGGAGAAGGGGAACATTCTGCACAGTTGTCTGAATTCTCATTTTTGCGTTTTAAAAAAAAATGCTGATTCTCCATGAGTGTCTCGATAATGTTTCTCACAGCGGGGAATCCTACCTTCACACTCTCGGAACAATTAAGAAACAAGAGGAAGAGAAGGGGTGACTGCAGGGCTTGCATATCCCAACCTTTGTTGCATTTAAAGAATGCGGAAAAAAACTAGAGAAAGCAAGTGTTTGGAAATGCTAAGAAAGAGAGAAAACAGAAGGGGACAGATGGGAGGAAAAAGAGGGACCAGCAGATGAGAACGACTGAAACAGTGAGGAGGGGGGAATAAAGAAGCCGGGGAAAGTATAAAAGGCCCAGGTCGGGAGTACATTCCTGTGTTGTGAGGGGGACCTTGTTGAGTGAGCCAGTGGCTGTGGTGTCTGGCACAGCATCAGTCCATGTGATCAGACAACAGGCGTCTGGCTCATCACCCAGTCACTTTGTTCCCTCTCTGACAGCCTCAAGGCCTGACTGCATGACTGACTGTTGGTGAGAAAGAGAGATGCAGAGAGGAAAAGAAAAGAGGGGGACACCTACCGCTCTGTTCATTGTCAGCGAAGAGGAAATTAGCAATGTGAGGCAATTAAAGCTACTGTGAAACACCGGCTAAAATTAGCTCTCCCAGGGGTCAGTGAGGCAAAAGTCGATAGTTCAAAGGATTAGTTCTTCCTCTCCCTGCGTGTACACAACAACACACGCACACACATACACACACACACACACATACACCAGCAAGATGCATAATGGCTGTCCTGTCCAGTGCCCTGCAGGCCGTGATCCCATTGCCCAGATAGAATTCCTAATTGATGTGACAAAGTGCCCTGGAGTGTCCAGTTTCTCCGGAGTGGTTTTCTAAAATGCTTCTCCGACCTCTTCCTCCCCTCTCTCTGTCCTTTTGTGTGCTATTCCTTTCATGACCAAGTGTGGTTTAAAAGGGATAAGAAGAAAAAAAAAAAAAAAAAAAAGGTCTCCTGACATCCGACAATCGGATGTTATTATAATCGCTGAATATTGACTGTGGCCACATGAGCGGGCAGGACTAAGAGGACGAATCAAACATCAAAAAGCCCAGCTTTAAAGCGATGGTGTTTGCAGAAATGAAAAGCATAGCGGCGCGTCAGCTTTCATCTTGTAAGATAATAGCCCAGTCATCGCTGTTAAGAAGACATGGCTTCAGAGTGCAAACGGAGATGGGTTTGCCTGTGGAAGCTTTTAGGAGCTGTCACTCAGAGAAACATGACAGCAATGCTAAAAATAATATCTGCTTATAAACTCAATGTCAGGGGGCTCGGGGCGTGTAAGGTGTCTACTTAAGAGCTCGTAGACTAGAAAAACATTCGAGCATGCTGGTGCACGCGCCGACTTAGAAGCACTATCAATCTCAGTGTTGCATTTCACTGTCAACAAGGCAGCAAACGCAAAATGACACGCGCCGACCCGTTCTTTGTTTTCTTGTATCTAGATGGATGTTCTTGTTGTGTTTTGTTTCCCATTAATTAAGTGTGTGTGTGTGTGTGTGTGTGTGTGTGTGTGTGTGTGTGTGTGTGTGTGTGTGTGTGTGGGGGGGGGGGGTGCTGGTGTCAGTCACTGTTAATTTGGAAGTGGTGATGTGGCCGGCTTTGTGTGTCAGTCTTCTTTTATTACAGCACACCATTGTCAGTGAAAATCATGATTAATTTGTTGAATTAATGGCGTTTAATTTGGCAACTCCATTTTTTTTTTTTACAAGCTGTCAACTTGACGGAACGGAGAGATGTGTAAGAAGGTGGGCTTTGAAAGGAAACTGATTTACTAATTGAGATTTGGATGCTGGAATTGTTTTTTCTTAACAATTCTATTATTGCAAATCATTTACTGACAGATAGACTTTTTGTTCATCCTTTTTTGCATCATCTGCATTTTTTGCTACATTTGTGTGTTGGCAAGCGTATGTGTTCACTTGTGGTTTTGTGGTCGCATGTCCCTTTTTTTTTTTTTTTTAAACAAAGACAGCATCCAATCACCACACAGACATTTACCCTGTTGTAAAAAGATGCAAAACAGAAGCAGATGCCCTTAATAAAAACTACCCATGATGCAACTCAGGCTCTCTGTCTGGAGATGGTTTGGAAATAATGTGTTATGACCCTAACAGCATTAAATTGGCGTTTTGTATGAGACATTGAGAGATGAAGAGGCGTATCAAATGCGCTGTGATCATCTATATATTAGTTGGGTGCATGCGCGTTTGCCAGCCCACATTGTGTATCTCTGTGTACATTTGCAGGTGTGTGGGTGTCGCTGTGTGTAGAAATTCAACCCTGTCCATCCCTAAAACGTCTTGAAATAAGTCATCTGCATTTTGGAATGAGAAACAGATTCAAATTCATGGACATTCATTTCCAAGCCCTATTATTTGCTGTCACTTTCAAATCAAAAATCTATTTCTGCAGCTCCTGTTTTTCTCCTCTTGGGATAAAATATTTTCTCTTCCAGTGTGTCTGATGAAAGGTTTTCTTCCTACAGCTCCAGAGAGTCAGGGTGCTGAGGGGAGGTATCTCTGTGCATGAGTGTGTGTTCCTCGGATCGGTGTGTGTATGTCATTGGAACACATTGTGAATGTAAGATGGAGGGGAGCAGTCGACACTGACCTAAGCCGGCACTGCTGTGTTTGCTCGGAATCAGAAAAAGACTGCTTCATACTAAAGACAGATAACATCACCAACAGTAAACCCCACACAGGCAACACATGCCCAAAAGCGCTTCTCTTTTTGTGCTACATGTTTGCTTGTGATGTGTGTTGTCTTAAAGCGCTGGTTGTTTCTCCTCCCCGTGCTTGATCAGGTTGGATGAAATCTCCCTCTGCCTGCCGATCGCAGCAACAAGGTATAGAGGAGAGATACGGATCTGTCAGCGCACCATACAGACAGCGCTTAAGAGACTCAGGGTAATGGCTGTTCATGGGCCCTGTTAAAAAGCGTCCCCTGTTGCTGAGGCTTAGTGTCACTTAGGAGGAGGGTGTGAAGGATGCAGCACAAACGGCACGGCCTCTAACTAGACGCCTGCCAACTGTAAATACAAGCTTCTGTCCAGAGAAATAACAAGACTGTAATAGCCATCTAAGCCTTGAGCAGGTTAAATATCACCCTGTCTACCAGTTTGTGTAGTTTGTGCTTCAATAAGGATCGTTAAAAAAATGATAAAAAATCTCTCCATTTTATAGCTTGCTGGTTTATTTATGTTGTTAATCTTTGGCTGAGTGTAAGCAGCTTGCTCTACATTGTTAAGGTAAGTGCAAATGTGTAGTCATTATGAGAACAGGACTAAGAGTCTGCAGCTGTAAGAGAATATGATTATACTAAATGTGCTTCCCTACACTGTAGTTCTGTATCTAATGAAGTTCCCTAATCACCTGTTTTCCTCCGCTCATATTCACTGTCACTCTCTGCTCTCTCTCGTTACTCTCCCAACCAAACATGCAGCTGTACAACCCCCAAACCATGACCAGTCAGTTGTTGTCTTGTCAACCCTTAGTGCTTAGAGATAGATACTATCCACAACTTATGACAACTTAAAATAAAAAAGAGCATATAGAGTTGAGCTGTGCCCTACCATGTGGTGGAAGAGTGGATCTATGCACAGAAGTGCTTTAAGCTAATGCTAAAGTCAATATATTACCAATAGCTGTCACCATTAGTTAAATGGTGACGTTAAAAAAAGCTGTGGGGAAGCTGTGGTCCAATGGTAGATTTAGTCGTCCCTCAATCACAAGGAAGAGGATTCAATCCCTAGCTCCTACAACCATGTTGAAGTGTCCATAGGGCCCTGAACCCAAATTTGGGTTTTGGGTCTAAGGGGGATTAGTAAATGGACACTTTTCATAGCATCATCTGCCATCAGTGTTTGAATGTGAACATGTGGTGTAATAGAGCCTCATTAGTAACTTTTCTTTGTGGCAACACAAATGATTTTAAAGTATAGTATTGAAGGTTTTGTTTTGAATTTCCTGGGGTGCCAGCCCTCAGGTGTCAGCCACCCCTGCCCCATTGCTTGCAACCCTACCAGGGGCCCAGCCACCACTTTTGGAATTCTGAGCTAGACTGACTAAAATTTGCAAATAGAAGGAAGGCTTAAAGTTTTGGAATTGAATACACTGAATAGATTTATTAAAAACATTAAAGGTTTTTTTCTTGCTAAGTCTATGAATTAGAAATACAATTAAAGATCCCAAAAAGTCTACAGAAGAGTGAACACCTGGCCATGATGCTTGCTCTGTATGTTATCTGTGTATGCATGCCTGATAAAACATCACAACCCAATCCGGGGAGACAAGGAGATGGCCCCCACCTTTGAGAGTGATGGACAGCTGGGCAAGGTACCATGCAACAATGAGCAAAGATCTCACTTAGTTAGAAATAGGTTACCTCTGTCAAAACAGAGGCAATCAAGGTGTAATCATACTTCATGCTGTGATCACAATTTCCCATACTGCAGTCTTCATTTGTAACTTTTTAATGCTATTTTGTAGCAATGGAAACACACTTTGTCAGGGCAAGACCCTTGGTGGGGTTTGGGGCTTGGTCTGAGTCTGCGATTGGCCCAGTCCAGCCCAGGGCAGAAATATGATAGTCCATCCCCTGCTGCCTTCTTGAATAAATCTCCATGAATTGTCTCGGATCATTGCCTCGATACCCTGGGGCATACCAATCACTCCAAGGTTCTGACACTTTGAACAGGAAATCAGGTCCTCCACAGTATCTTGAAGTGTACCATGCAACTCCACCATCCAGCCTAACTCAGACAGAAGTTCCACTTCTTCTTGCTCAAGGCTAGATTGTCTGAGTGAGCTGAGAGGGCCATTCATATCCCTGAAGAGTAGATGTATGTTTTGCCACAGTGCTAACTGATTTTAAAAGAAGAATTAATCAGGAGGTGGGATTTATTCAGAGAGACGGGGAGTTCCACACGGCATGCCTTTTCTGTATTTTTCAAGTGTCTGCTGCTCTTTTTGATATGAGATTTCAGGTATGAGGATTACATGCATACACAAACTCTTCATTAAAAACAATGTTGTGGTGAACATCAGCATAGACACCACAGATCTTTCTACCACAAAGTTTAACCAGAATTACCCTCACAAAAATTGATGAACACTACGTTTATGGCAGTACACCGATAGATTTAGTTTCGCCCACAACCACAAATGTGCACCTCACAATGGCATTGCAAGAAAAGTCAGAGGATCACTAAAGTAAAAAAAAGATGCATCCTTTAGGCACAACAAAAACTGAACTATATCTGAGATATTTCAGGAAAAGTAAAAGTATTGATTAAATGGTGGTCCTAGAGAAAGAATGAGGTTATGAGCAAAGTATCAAATAATGTGGTAGTCTGACGCCTGTTAGCTAGATGTAAATCATGTCAATAATAAAAGTCCAAATAATGTAACCTCATATATATGAACAGCAAGCCACTTTTTATGCCATCCTTAGAGATTTTGCAGTGGTTTTTTTCAACGTCCTTTAGGCTACTACAGAGACAGGAAAAGGCAATATTTGAATGACCACAGGAGTTCATTTATCAGAAAAGAATTGAACATGAAAACTCAGCTGCAGTTGGACCATGTTCAGCTTGGTGGGTGACTAACTAACACTCTCTAAAACATCAATAGATTTACTTAATATATGTTTTTTTAAATTACTTGTTGGGAATAACACTCAATATAGTTTTCTAATTACTGTGAAAAAGCCTACAGACACATTATACACTCAACCTGTGTGTACCTTGATTCCTCAAGGACTTAAAGTCTGATTTATATCCAACACAGCTCCACAAACTGATTCAGTACATCAGAGTTTCCAACTGTGCTTGCTTATTGGTCAGAGATTGTTATCTTATGGATTGAACAGATGAGCACAAGACACAGAGTTGGCCATTATTCTGCTGCAACCTGGGCTTCATAACTCAATAAGAACATGGCTGTTGATGATTTATGCTGCGGACCACGGGAGTCCGTACATAAATCACCAAGAGCTCACCTATCCCTTTCACTTATTCATGCGAGCTATTATTTATAACGCCACCGCCTGGCCTTGTGTGATCAATATCCTTAATTCTAATTACATCTCGAGCACTCACCACTCTGTTGTTGGAACAACACGCATTTGCGCCGAAAATGTTAATCAGCAAGGTCGGTGCGAGGCACGCAGGAGGGGATGAAATTCACTGAATGAGGGAGAGTGAGAGGGAGTGTGATTAGATAGAGTGCGGGAGGTGAGAATATGAACCTTATGGTGTTGACCTGAGAATACCTGTGAGATCAGACGTAATCTGTCGTCTTCAGCCGCGGGTCCAAAATGGTGTAGCAGAAAGGCCAAGACTCAGATGAATAGAGAGGGGGATCAGCCTCCCCAAACAAACAGAGCTTTTATCTGGAGCCAAGTGGCCTGTTGACACTCCCCGTAGTTGGCTATCCCCCGCTCCCATCGCCTGTTGACTCTGCTGCTCAGTGGATTTGAGACAAGGATCAGACCACGGATGAAGTCAAAGTCTTGTGTTCATAATGCCCAGTGTGCTAGCGGACACCATCGGACTCTGGGTGTGATAAGGTCTGTTTCTTGGCCTCAGTCTCCGCTGGTCAACCTGCTGTTAAAATTCTCAAACAAAAGCAGCGACGACAATGATAGTAAATACACGTGGTTTGTCTCTGTGGTGGTTGTATAATTGGAGGCCCATGAATGCATCTTCTCAGCGCAGTTAGCAGGAGAAGTGCAGCTGTGAATGTGTGAATGTGTGTGTTGCTTTTGAGCTAAGCTGATGGGATCACTGGTGAGGGATATAATCTGTCCAGCAGGACACAGAGTGGCAGCAGCTTGACCCTTTGCACACGTGCTTCACTATTTATTCATTGACAAAATATTTAGATGTTTTCATCCGCCAATAGGACACTGAATGGATAAAAAGAAGGCAAGCAGCATAAACAGAGAAGCCTCACTGCATGTAGTTGACTATTTGATCGTGCAGGTAAATAAATTGTTCACATGAAGACGTGACAGGAGTCGCCCTCATCTGCTGTTTGCACACCAAAGATGACTCAGTCTGATAGATGTGTGTTTCTGTGTGAGCATCTGTGCCTCTATGTGCTGTTTACTGTAAGGATGAGGGAGTCTCCATAATCCAGATTACTGCTATGGCAACACGGAAAAGGGGGGGGGGGAGAGTGACGTTTATCCCACGGGAAATAAGAAGAGGTGAGACGAAAGGGGTCACTTTCAAGAATTACGTGGGTTGAGAGATTAAAAAAAAAAAGAAGTTATTTAATGTTTAAAAAATTATTCCTAGGAATCTTCTCTTGGAGGCCATCCAAGGACTGGCCCTAGTGACTCCCCTTGTTGTAGTGCTTGTTAACAGTTGAACAGAAAAAGTCATGTTTATTTCTCTCTGTACAAAAGTCAAATAGGGAAAGGTGAATGTTCAACAACCCTAAAGCAGGACTGCAAAATATCTTTAGGTTTGATTGCTACAATGAACAAAAACTTGTATTTCAGGAAAATAATCTTGAATGTAGCATGAGCGCATTTTGATATTTTTCTCTGTGTGCGTCAATATTTGTGAATGCAGGTGTGAGTATCAGCGTCTCCACAGAGCTCGCTTCCAGCTAACAGAATATCTCCCAGTGGATGCGTTTCACATGCCCTGACATAAACTTTTGAAAACCAGATTTGTCTCATACTTGTTAAACTAATTGGCCTTCATAGGAAACTCGAAACAAATCATGTCATGCATTCCGTTATAAATCTACACCCTGTGGATGTTCTTGTCAATAGTAGGAGAGAGAGAAATCGGGGTGTGTGTGTTGGAGAAGACATGGTGCTGTGGTAGCGAGGGCACAGAGCAGAAACACATCATAGTTGTTGTTTAATTTGATGATGTCTCGAGCGAGAGCAATGTGGGCGTGCTGCTGGCTCTGATCTATCTTCCCCTCTCTGTCTGTGAATGTGTTTTTAACCACTAGATCATTGTAGCAATACACTGGTGGCAGCGCTCCGGCATTACCCTGCCTGCAGCATCGATCCTCACAGCTTCATTTACAACACTATGGATTTCTGCATCAGAGGGGAGGAGTGAGAGACAAAGAGAGACAGTGAGTGAGACAGAGAGGTAGCAGAGTGACATTTTAGAGGCAATTTTAATGCAGGAGTATAGTGAATGGCTTAAAACTAAACAGACATATATAAGGACTGCTTTGAAGTCGACATGGAAACTTCAAAGGCTTGTGTTTTTAGCTTGTTTTTTAAGCTGTGGAAAGTTTGAAGGGAGTCCTAGCAGGTATTTCAAAGTTGCACTTTAATGTAATTTGGAGACTTGATGGAAAAATTGTGAAAATCAAAGCAGAAGAGGCCATGACATCATTACTCTGAGGTTGTTTCAAAAATCCCCTCTCACTCCCTACTCCCTTTAAAGGGAGTTGTCAGTAGTGGACTATATCAATCAACCAACCAACCAATCATCAACCAACCCAGGAACCAATCAATCCATCAATCAATCAATCAACCAATCCATCAATCAATCAACCAGTCATCAACCAATCCAGGAACCAACCAATCAATCAATCAATCATCCATCCATCCCTTCATCCATCCATCAATCAAGCAATCCATCAACCAATCAACATTCAATCTATATTTGTTTGGTGCTAATTAATAACGAATGTTATCCCAAGACACTTGGATACTTAGATACAAAAAGAGAAGGTCTATTGTTTAATTATCTACAAAGACCCAACATTAATCCATCACTGAGTAACATTTGACAAAGATACTGTGGCAAAAAAAAAAAAAACTTCCTTTTAACAGGCAGAAATCTGTACAGGGATAGTGAACTCATCAGAACAGTTAAAAAAACACTTTTTCTGACACTATTCGCTGTCTCGCTGGCTGATGATAATGATGGTATTATCGCTAAACCAAACGCTAACGGGGCCTGTATAAATTATAAATAATGGACTGAAATTCCCTTCATCGAACATTATTTAGGCTACCTGCAACTTAAACTGCTTCTAGCTTTCTGTAAAGAACTATTAACTTGTCATGTGTTTCTATGTTCATGATGATCACAGTTCTGTAATCTTACTGCCGCTTGAAAAAGCTTTACACTGCAATGCATGATGGTTTAAATATATTCTTTGTTAGTGACCATCTGCTGTACACTGATGTTTCCAATGTATTGTGGGATACAAGAGCCCACTATAAAGAATCTGATAAGTCTTATACTTCTGACAACACCATAAAAAAGGCGAATGACCCACAATGTGTACTGCACGGATTTGAGCCTGGGCCGCCCGCTTGGAGGACTATAGCCTCCATACATGGGGCGCGCACACTAACCACTGCGCCACCAGCGCCCCCATATAGAACTTTGATGTAAATATCAGAAGTTCAGATCAACAATTATAAGAGCTACACGGCCTACCCACTTCTTTATGAAAATAAATATTCAAATGGTTAGACGGAAAGTACCTCATAGAGGATGTTTAATTGAAATCTGTGTAGACAGACTTGTAACCCTCACTGGATAGAGAACACACTCGCTTCTCTCAGTTGGGAACAAAAGTTCTTCCAAAGGTAAAGGTGAATAATAAATCTATACAGGATGTCAGGTACTCCCTTCTGGCCCATTTCACTCATAAATAAATCTACCCCTCAAAATCTGTGTAGCTTCTTCCACAGTGACATGACTTAATCATTGTCTCCATTTGTGTTTTTGTCTTTTTCAGCGGTGAAATATTGTCAAAACAAGATGTCTTTTGTCATTATTTGAGTCTATTCTATCACACTTCTATTTTTCTCCTGCCTAGAAAGTTGATGTTCTCCACACATGTCTCAGTCAAGTTAAATTGAGTTAAAAATGCATACGCCAGCTTATACACCTGTTATAGCTTAAACTAGAAGGAGAGCTAATGTAAAGTTAAAGAAGACATATTATATCCCCTTCTCCACCTTTTCAAACAGTCCCCTGTGGTCTAAATGAAACATCTGTGCTGTGCTTTGGTCAAAATATAACATGAATCAAGCACCAGAGGAGGTTTGTGACCCTGTGTACACCAGCTCTCTCAGAACGTCAGAACGCTCTGTTTTGGTGTGTGTGTCTCTTTAAATGCAATGAGCCCCCCCCCCCCCCCTGAGTTTTGCAGGTAGACATCACTCCTTCGCTAGCAAGAATAAAAATCGTGGACCTGCGCAAAAGTTTTGCTCAAGGCTGGGGGTGGAGTCCATGGGTGGAGATATAAGGGGATTTATTTTACCAGAATTCCACTGTGATGTCACAAGGAAAGCAATTTTATTTTTTTTTGTGTTGTAAGACTTATGCAGACCACAAACAAAGGACTGGATGGGTTTATTTCACATTTTGTGGTTCAGTAGATCTCAGGTTACCCAAAAACATGTTCACAAACACTGTAAAAGTGGATTTTTCATAATATATCCCCTACAATCTTTGATTTTTAGCAGGTAGATGAAAAAGGATTCAAAACTAATTATATGACGTTGAATTTCTGCTAATATGGAGAAAAGTAGCCCTCTGCAAACATCTTGGCTATTTCCTCCAAAATGATAACATGTTTAACGTATCAGCAGCCTATTCTGCTGCCCTCAAGTGGCTAATATCTGGCCTGTCATCAGAACAATCTCCAGATGAGTCAACACTGCTGCATGGCACATATTGCTCATTCATGACAGATATTGCTTGGGTAATGACATCACATCCATAATTGATAGGCATTTACAAATGCAGAAAGCGTATATTGATGTAATTTGAGTCCTGGCATATAAAGTGGGTCTACTTAATGTATCCAGTGGGATTTATAATTCATTAATTCTCTGTAGCTCCGATGGTTGAGGCTTAGTATTGAGGATGTGCCAGGAGGGAGAACCAGAGAGAGGCAGGGCGAGAGAGAGAGCGAGGACAGCGAGCATGAAGTCAGAGGTCAATCCACTGAGGCATAATATAACATCCACAAATGAATGAGCTCAATGCCCCTTCTAACACTCTCTCTCTCTCTCTCTCTCTCTCTCTCTCTCTGTTTTTTTTAAGCTTGGAGGGATTTCTTTAATCAAGGAGATCAGAGGGACTTATGAATGTCCACTACCTTACACGTCCAAGTACCCCGTGTGTGCAGAGCAGATAGGCCTTCTTTTGGCACTGCTCACAGGGGTTAGATGTGTTACTTCAACTAATTAATTGACATAATACCTGTTATAGAGAGAGTCCCGTTTTTAGAAGTTGGATTGTATGAGGTTTTTATCAATTACAGGTCTATCTGCTGAATAGAAAACAGTCAGCATGGCCCCCTGTTTGTGAAGCAAAATGGAGTTCACATGGTCATAAGCTTTTCACCGCTGCAGACGGGTTCAGGTGAAACGTGTCCTTTAACTGGTAAGAAAGGTCCTACATGAATGATAAAATTTCAGTCTGTATCAGATTAACTGTTAGGTCAGAGGACATTTAAAGAGATAACACATGAAAGAATATGTCAATAACAAAACGCTGAATATGGGGAGAACCAGAGAACACAGAGAAATAATTTGATTTTACGGATGAGGCTGACTGTGAGTTTAGTGAGTTGATTGATTAATTTATTTATAAATAGCTTTCCTAATAATTTGTTTCAATTGCGCTCTTTAGCAAGACTCTAGCTGCAATATTGAGCATCTTTAAGAAACTCTGGGCAACATCTCCAAACAGGGAGAGTGCTGCATACAGTATCTACTCCATGTAGTAGACCTATAATTGATATCTCATACAAATCCATTAAGATTAATTCCAGGAGGAGGCAGCCATGACAGATGCATAGCTCTAGCAAAAGTTAAGTCAGGAAGACTATATCATGTAACATCGATTAGCATGCTCACTCCTTTTCTTGTAATCATCACCTGTTCCCATCTCCTGGTCACCTCTTTTCAATAGCACTGCTCCCCATCATTGTTAGCCTATCATTGTCAGCCTATAATATTACTGCTGTCTTTTTTTAAATATGGCTTTGTCTTCCACTAGTTCATTAATGGCATTGTTATGTGTGACTCTCCACCTCCCCATCACCACGAGTCTTTACAGTTTCATCACCTTTATCCCGTCAGCTTCAGATCACAGACCGGTAAATGGTAAATGGACTTGAGCTTGTATATCGCTTTTCTAGTTTTCTGACTACTCAAAGCTCTTTTACACCACATGTCACATCTTCCCATTCACACACTGATGACAGAGGTTACTGTATGTAGTGACACCATCAGAAGTAGCTAATCTTGTTCATAAACATTCATACACCACTGATGAAGCAGTAGGAGCAATTTGGGGTTAAGTGTCTTGCCCAAGGACACATCAGACATTTTGCTGCTGGAGGTTGGGAGACGACGAGTCCACCAACTGTGCCTCAGTCGCCCACAGCCAACCCCAGTCTTCCCAGTTTGTTCAGTGTCTTCATCCCTTCAGCCTCAGATGACATCTTCAGCTGTTCAGGTCAACCCCACTCTTCAGTTAGATCAGCTTGATGTATCATCCTCAGATGACATTATGAACCATCTTCTCATCAACCCCAGTGTTCACAGTTCAATCAATCAATCAATCTGTATTTGTATAGCTCCAATTCATAACAAATATTATCTCAAGACAGAACAAAAAGCAGGTAAAAGACCATACTCATATATTACAAAGACCCGGCTTAAATCATCATGAGTGTAGCACTTTGGCAACATTTTAGCAAAATTTACAATCGGCTTCTTTATCCCATACGCCCAGACGACATCATCCACTAACGCCTCCAGTTCAAACACCAAAAATTCTCTGACAATCATTCAGTATATGTATAATAACTATTTATCTTTGATTCATTTATTTGTCTCTTCTGATTGAAATAACTTTGGCAAAAGTAAGAGGACATCCAGCTTCAAGTTTGAATATGTTAGAGTTAAGCAAGGTAAGGGTTAAGCCTTTTTGAATGATGGAAATGTTATACTAATATGTTGTAAAAACAATCATAATGAGACTGCTGTTTTTCCTACTTCGTGTTAACAATTTCGGGAAAGACAATTTGATGACAACCTTGTGCACACAGTAAGGTCCAGTGGAGTTCTTGATTTAGTGTGGAAAACTTCTCTTGCTCTCCACAGAGCTCTGACCTTGATCAACCCCATCCAGAGGCTTTGGGATGGATAAGGGACTGTGCACAAGGCCTTATCTCAGACATCAGTGAGTGGCCTCAGTGAAGCTCCTGGGACTGCTCAGTGGCAAATACAACCCAGCATCCTTTGTAAATAAAACCCAGATTGGACCGATCTACTCCTGCAGAAATGAATCTAATGCAGACTTTCAAGGGAGTTTAGTCCTTTGTATTCAGCCAAGCAAAAAGAAAAGAATGGGTCTATGATGTGGTGGTGGGTGGACATATGGAGCATCATGCCAGTAGACAGAGCTTGCCTCCACCACAAACTTGAGTTCCTTTCTCCACAATAAACACAACCACCATTTTTATTCCTGACTTTGAATTGTAGTTGACTATCCAGTATAGCATTGCAATGAATAATGAGTTGCCTCAAGCTACAGCATTTATAACTTCCTGGTTTCTACAATAAAAAGGTCAACTAATTGATCAACTATATAGAAACAATTTTCTAGAGTTAGAAAAAAAGAACTAAAACATTCACATCAGTCTGATAAGTACTTCAGTGGATCCAAAGGAAACTGACCTTAATCTAACTTTAAACGGTAAAGACTGGGAAACAGCTTTGTCTGCCTACCAGCGTCTGTAAAAGCTCATAAATGTACATGTTGTATCGGGTGAAATCATCCACCATGACATGCTTGTCAGTTTAACACTCCTGCTTTTGTAAGGATACAACAATGAGACCAAGCATGAAAGTGAACATTTCTAAAGACGACAAAGTATGCCTTTGACCACCTGAAGCCCCTGTGAGGAGTATATAGCTAATAATGAAAAAGACTATAATTCACAGTGATGCCTCTGCGTATATGATCCACAAAAGCAACAGTAATAATCATTTCTTTATGGTCATTTAATGCCTGTGAAGGCTGCCACCGGGTAAATAAATGGGACATGGTAAATGGACTTGAGCATATATAGTTATTTTCTAGTCTTCAAAGCGCTTTTACACCGCAGGTCATTTTTAGACACTTCAAATCCATTATTAATATTATTATTATATGTGAACGCTAAAAGCCGCAGCAAGTCCGAGTGGACTGAAGTGACAACGCAGCGGGAAATTCTCCTGGAGAATCAGCTGGAGCCAATAGGAGAGGGAATTGAAGTTTCTATACTGTGACTGCTGGACGGTGCATTGAGTGTCTGCATGCGACCACTACGATCTCCGTACACGTAATTAAACGGCTGCCTTACTTTTTCTGTTTATCAGTATGTTGTTCTCCACTCTTTTGTGGATCTTGTCATTCCATTGGACTTCACATTACATTAATATAAAGGATAATATTAGCGTTGTATCTTTGTCCACTACTTCCGCGAGTACATATGTGAAAACATCAGAAGTAACCAATCCAATTCATTCAAAGCCAAAGTATTTGGTCTATTTTGACTCTCTGTTTTTTTTTTAATTTACACCCCCCCCCCACCAAAAAAAAAAACACCAACCAGAATTTACATTTTTAAACACTTCAAATCCATTATCACGTGCAAATGAGTAGCAAACGAGATGATTAACAGCATGCAGAAGAAGCAGACTCTTATACATTTGAATGTTAACAGAAAGCAGGATGATGTGTTTTTTTGTCAGAAAGAACTGTACAGGAGCTTTGAGGAGCTTTTGATGTAGAGAGCAGGGTGATTTTGAAAACAGTTGCATTTGACATAAAACTTTGTAATTTTTCACGGTTCCATGTTAAATGTGCTGCCTGGTGCTAGAAGGCAAATTAAAACTCTTGTGTGAAGCCCTCTCAGAAGAGTGCGGTCAGTTATAGCAGCACAGAACATAAGGGTGTAATGTTCGAGTGTCCGCACACTTAGTATGAGTGTCCACCTTTTTTTTTAAGCCACACTATTTATCCAGGTTTAGAGGAAGCAGTCAATCCTAAACCAAATCTAAATGTTTCAAAACTCTAAGTACACTTACAGTTCAGAGTGGTTCCTTTAATACTTTGCCGGCGATAACTCATGTGCTTATTACTGCAACAGGTACTTGGATGATGTAATCAGGTCAAGGCCTCAATGTTAGATATCCATTTTGGGAAGAATGGCCCTTGTTGGAAAAAAAGTGTGAGGATAGAAATATATCCCCAGAGCTCTTATCAGCTCCACTTCTAGCCGATATATACACTGACACACACACACACACACACACACACACACACACACACACACACACACACACACTATTATCCAGAAGAAATGGCTTGGGTGAGAGGCTCCGCACTGCCGAGCCCACTGCTGCCACATCATCTGTCACACAATGAATTTAAGTCGGAGTACATCCCAAAACACACTCATACATAAATACAGACAGACATAAACACTTGTACGTGAATACAGACGCACACGTACACACTCAAAGGTGTGTGTTGAGTATGATGCAACTTGCAGGTGCAACAGTGAAATAAGAGATTTAAGTGTAGAGCTGCCACCAGATGCCACTTTTTTAAAACCCACTTTTCTCTCCGTCACAGAAGGCTTTATTCACAGACTCTCACTCTGCAGCTGATATGTAACTATGCTTATCCTGCGTTGCTTTCTCTGTACAGATTGTCTATGAATGTTATGTTCTTGTGAAGCCGAGGAGAAGACATCATTTTATTGTATGGGAACTTTCTTTTTCCTTACATGCTGATAGAGTAGGTGTGCATTTGCTCGTTGAAACACGTTATCATTCTACGGACACCCACAGGATTTGTCATGATTATGCACCACTGAACCGTAGCTCAGAACACCCTATGAGCACTGAGATTATAGGACATATAGAAGAAGAAAAAAAAGGAATATCAGAGTCAGACAAGGTTGGAGGGGGAGAAAGGAGAGCAGAGAAAATTCTGGACCACATGCTGTTGTGAGACTGCAGAGGAGCCAGAGAAAAGGGAGAAAATAGAAGCCCTATTTGATATTTAATTGGAATTGATCCTGTGGAGCAGCTGAAATTTTTAACAGTGGGCAAATCCATACATTTCAAGCGTGGCGCGATGCCGTGCACCTGGGTGTGTGTGTGTGGGTATGTGCTGAGATACAGAGCCTAATACCCAAAAAAGAAACACAAAAACAAAAAAATGAAACAGTGAGTCACACATCAGAGGAAGAGAGGCTAGCTGAGTATGGGAGGTGCAGGAAAATGAGGAGAAAAATAAAGAGGGTGCACAAGCAATACGCGGGGAACAGAGAGCAGAAGGTGGAAAAGCAACAGACAAGTTTTAATATTTCTTCAGAGATGATTTATTTATCCACCTTATGGCAACACCAGCCGTCTGAACCAAACATAACCAACCAGACTCTCAATAATGGAGGCACCGGGGCAGAGGAGGTCTGTTGATGTTCTGTTTATATATCTACCATAAAAGAAAATCACCACCTGTTTATCCTACAAAAGATTACATTTAGGCAAAACTGCAGTTTTTTTTTTTTTTGGGGGGGGGGGACAAAATGCACGTGTTAAAAAGAAAGTAAAACATTCTGTGAAAATGTGATGTGCTTTCTATTTGGAGACAGAATGACAATAAACACAAATGTTGGTGTTTATCGCAGCACTGCAACTGAAAAATACCCATTCTGTACCCCTCTAGTTTCTCAGCAAACAGTCGTAATGAGCCCAGATAAAAGACAAACATAAAAGTGAGGGATACATTACCATGTGCGAGGAAGGAGAAATGTGCGCGATGTCCTGTTTCTTCACCACCTCCGTCTTTGTCTCTGTGGGCATATATGCACATGTGCACAAAACACAGAACAGCACACAAACAGAATACACAGAAAGCCAATGCCTAAAGACAAAAGCTGCGCCGCAGAACAAAAGACGACCAAAAAAAAAGCCATCAAGACACCCGCAGCAGGCACCCATTGTGATTAATGAAAACAAATATTGGGAGAGAGTGGGACACAGGCGCGGAGAAACAGCACAAACAATGGAGCAGACAGCATAATGCATTCAGGGTTCGCTGACGGCCCTCCAGTGCAGAATGAGAATAATAGGAGGGGAGAGGAAGTGGGATAGAGGGGCAAGAGAGAGAGAGAGGGAGAAGGAGGGGAGGAAGAGGAAACAAGGGCACTAATGCAAAATCCATTCTCCCCAAAAACACCAACACACACACACACACACACACACACACACACACACACACACACACACACACACACACACACACACACACACACACACCAGCCAGCTTTAAAGCCATGGTGCTGTCCGTGCATCTGTACATACACCTGCTACTGCAACTGTGTTTCCTGCCAACCTGCAGGCGTGTGCATAAAGCTCACACACAAGTCTCTACCCACATCTGAACCCATTTATAACCAGTTGAAATGGGTTAAATGTTGCCACTGTGTGTTTAGATTGTTGTGTGCTAAATGTCATGGTTTATAAGGACATGGACCCGGTCAGTGCAGAATAATGACAGCTCAGCTCGAATAGCATATAAGCATCCAGTTTAATGGAAAGCCTGAGATTTTCTGCACAGTTTATAATTGTTTAGGTTCATCCAGGGGTGGAGCAGCAATTTCAAAAGTGCGGGTGTTCTAATGCTAGTATATCACCACTCTCTAGCAAATCAACACATTCTGTTTCATTTAATGTTCAATAACTAATATTAGCTGGCACATCATACAGCAAGACAAAGTTACAAAAGACACTAACTTTATGAACATCCATTGTGAGTAACCCAGTTAGCTTAAGCTCTAAAAACGAGATTCAAAACTGCTCTTTGTGATGCTTTTATTTTGCTTTTCTTATTGCCTTATGCCTCAGTCTCTTTATTTCCGGTCTTCAAATGTAATGTGCTTTTATTTTGAAAAACTGCAAAGGGGACTTCCGCTAAATCGGAAAGTTAGTATATAAGGAGTAAATAAATACAGCTAAAAGAACAACCAAGAGGAGAAAATATTACACTTACGTTGTTTTGTGAGGTGGATTTATCTTAAAAACATTTGTTTGGGTGACTAACTCTCTTTCAGAAGGATGCTACATGTAGCATGTATCCATTTGTTAGCTCTGAGCTCTGACTCAACCAGTGATGAGTGACAGGAGGATTAAATGCACGTAACTTTACCGTGCCTCAACTGTAACCAAACAGCTATGATTGGCTTAATTGTCACTTAATAAGTATTACTTGAACAATAGGTTTTCATCAGTGACTCCACTGGTAAGAAGTGTGGGGGATGAAAATATGTTTCAGTGAAAGTGTGGCTGTGGCAACATCCACAACACCCACGGGTGAGACGCGCCTGGGTTCATCGACCTGCTACATTAAGAAAATGTGTTATAATAGAAATGACTGATTCCACTCAACAAGCTCAGCTCAGGTCTGACTTATATGCTTGTTTTATCATCCACAATGGTCATGGAGCTGATGAAACTTCCTATCATTTTGAGCAAACTAGATGAAATAGATTGGGGGGGGGGGGTGTTTGTGTTCATTCAAAAGCTTCAGAATAAGGGGGATGCTGAGTTGAGATTTTTTCAGGTCCAAAGTGAACGATGAACTTTGGAGACAATTATCCAGTATCGCTGTTCTTCCTCACAACAAAGGCTCTTCATAAGAAAACAAACAAACAAAATGCATTCACAGTAACTACATCTCATGGCATTCTGTTATATACAGTAGCTAAGTCTTACCTGAACAAGACAGAGCACAGCCTCACATCTGCAGGCCGGTCCCTCCTGACCCTCCTTAAGCCCTGACTCAAGACTCTGGGTGACGGAGATTACAGGAGGACAACATCAGTCCAAAAAAAACTTTTGTGGGGGAAACATTTTATAATTGTCAGCCTGGAGTTTTCTTTTTTCAGTGCTACTACATTGTTTGGTGTTACATATTTTTCTTATGTCATCCTATTGATTGTATTTTAGGCATGTCGGTATCTGTATTGTACAGATAGATCTTCAACGGGGATGAATCTTGTCTTCCCCCGAGCAGAACTTAAAATCAAGACTTTGAAAGGCCTTATTAATACAGTCCACTATTATCATTTCAATTACAGATATAGAGAAGTCTTAAAAAGTGTGAATTAATATACAGTAGAGGGATATAGGATCACTAATACAATCATATATCAAGAAATAAATTGTAGGTGACCTTTGACTAGGCATCTGTGGGGCTATATAAAGAAAAACATATTTAATGGAGTTAATGTATTAACTTAGGTTCGGGAGCAGGACCACGCCTAAAACCAAACCTCCAATTACCTGACAGCCTACTTAACACCTGTCACCTCACCACACCCTGTTTGTCTCAGATCCTTCTACCCACTCTCCCTTCCCTCCTTCGTTATTTCTTCCCATCCAACTCGGCACACGCCTCTCCCTCGTCTCTCTCATTTCAGGTACAGTCTGGGGCCGTAATAAGTTCGGGCGGATTCATGCCTGAGACGGAACCCCCCGCTCTGATTCTCGTTTGCCCGATCAACCTCCCAGACCAGCCTGAAAGAAGACGGCCATCTCACACCTACACCCCTCTCATACACATACACCTGTCAATATATCTTACAATCCACATTAAATGTTCAAACTAATTCTGTTGTGGCGTGGTCCTTGCTAGTGAAATATATTTAGCTTTCTGACGATCCTTCAATGAAATGCGAATCATCACCTTTTGTTTAACACTTCACTTATCATGTCCACAAAAGCCATAACCTGCAATCAGGGGGTCGCACGTCGTCATTGTTTTAATTTAAAGGTGTCATGAAACGTCTTAACAGTTTGTGAAAAACAAAACACAAGGTGTTACATTTTCTGAATTGACAGAAAGACTGTAATCACAGACAGAGGAAAGCATTACCCCCTCTGCAGTGAATCAAATAGAAGTCACTGGTGGTGTGAAAAAAAAAAAACCCATCTGTGATGAAACTAACCTCGGAGAAACTCAAATCCTGGAGACACCTCTTCTCATTAGTGCTGCTGCTAATTAAGCCTCCGCTGATTAGATCGTCCTCCTGAACCTCGCGTTCCTCAAAGGAATGAATGACAGAGTGATCTGAGTGTCCTCTATTAGCCGGGGATGATGTAAAGCTAACTGATGTCGGACTTGATTATTCAGCTCTCTGACAGTCCACATTTAGAGTCATGCTTTAACTTTTCACGGCTTGAAGCGGACTGTGTGATAAGGAAAAGACCCCCCCCACCCCCCGGCAATCGGTGCAACTCATTTTCCTTCATCGCCGGTTGCTAAACAAACAGATCCAGCAGGAGAGGGATGAAGTAACAAATGTATGTTGTGAGACGAGGGGGGGGTGTAGCCCAGGGACGAGGGATGCGAGCAGCAGTCTGGCTGTCTGTGCTGAAAGGCTTCCTCAGAGGTTTTGTGTTATTCCATTTCGGCTTCATTACAGTCTTATCTCTAGGTGAGCCACACAGCCAGTGAGAGCGGCCCACAGGGTTGTGGACCCTGCACACCTGCCCCCCTCAGATAAAATAAACATCAGAATTAGCGCACAATTTTGCCTCCTGTTTTCACATGTTTTTTTGTTAGTCGCTCTCATCCTCCTTCCTTTTTGATTAACCCCTCTTTTTAACTGTTTGGCTCTTTCTCTTTCTCCGTATCCCTTCGCCCCTCCCTCCCTCATTCCCCGCAGTCCTTCCTGACAGAGATGTGATAATGGGACACTAAATTAGGACCATCCCGTTCCCACCTATCATCCTCTCAGCAGCTGATGTGATCTCTCACCTATAAAAGCCAAAGGTTAATCTGTATAAAGCAGCCAGAGCCATGGTAAGAATAATCAATCACCGGGCGCTGCTGATATCACAGGTGCCACAAAATGCTGTAAACACTGCTGTGAAATCTGCCTCAAACAAACACACCTGCTGCTGTTATGTGGATTTAAAAAAAAAAACAAGCCCTGGCAGCATTCACCTTCTGATACAAAGACTGAATGATATCCAGACTTAACGTAATCAACAGGCATTTATTTTCAAACCTGTTTTAAATATCAGCCACAGTCATCACGCTGCCAGATATTTGTCATTTCATGGTGAAAAAAAAAAAAACACAGCTTCTTCAGCTGCTGGCATAATAGGAGATGTTTACATGTTTATTTTTTTAGCCTTTCTCTCCCGTTCCTTTCGCTGGAAAATCTAATCACTCTCACAGGTTTCACTTAATCACATGGAAAACAAAACCTGAACTATTGAGTCTCTTTAATCCACTTTGTGAATACATATTGGAGAACACAGCTTTCAAATTCCAAAAGGGATTAGTTCTAAACGGCAGAGACAGAGCGGCCTTTGAGGGGAGCTAAATTTACAGGTGGAGTGATCCCTTCTAAAATTATCCAACTCTTTTATATCGCGCCTCTGAAGAATTCATGCTCATGTTTAATTCCCAAGCTCTGATAACGAATGTCTCCTCCAAGCACCTGAAGATTAATACACTTATACCAGGTGCTCTCTGTCTTTTTATAACACACTCCAGCTATTTAAACGCTCAGCTGTCTGGCTGTCAGCTTACAGCGTGAGGTCATTTGGAGAAAGTCTGCACTTACAGAGTGGTGTGGCAAACGCCATCTGACACCAGTATAGAAAGAAGAGTCAACTAAAAAGAGGGGCGAATCATTCGGTTTGCTCTGAATGAAATCATTTAAATTGAGGCCAAACATCTGCAGCCATCAGCAGCTCCTAAGCTACACAGCGAATGGAAAGATCATCATGCTCACAGCGACTTTCATCGTCATGTTTATTCTGTATAATGATGGTGACATGGTTCTATTTGTGTGTTAGCATGTTAACATACAGCTCATAAACGTACGTTGGAACCTGAAGGGGACGTTTGAGTTTTATAAGAAATGTACTTTGAAAAAAAAAAATCAAGACATTACCCTGATGCTGGCGCTAGAGGGAATGTGATGATTTTATCCTCTTTAATAAATGATTCTGATTTGGGCCATGTTAGTACGTATTTTCATGAATTCATTCATCTTGATAATTTTGTGGATATATCTTTGAATTGTGTCAACTATCTCAGAGTAATTCTGCTTTTAGGTTTGTGAAGCTGGAATACGTATGTGTAAAAGACCTCATAGCAGCAGAGTTATATTTGGATTGAAGTGTCTGTTGTGAGCTGAGAAGGAAATGTGACTCTGAGACTGAAGAAATGTATATGTCTGATATTTACGAGTCAAGCTGATGTCTTCTTTCTAAACTAGTGGAAGTCTAACCAGATGGAAAAGGTATTTGTTACCTTCCAGCAGAATATAAGCAACACTGTGTAGATGAATACTGGGTCAGTGAAGATCTTGGGTCAGAGATGGTCAGTACTTTGTCAGTCCATGATTTATTAATGATTGTGTTCTATTGCAGTGTTGTCTGACCTCGGCCGATTAAACAGTAAAATAATCCACAGTCTGTTGAGCGAAACAACCCCCACCTAACAGGCCAATAATGGCTTCAACAAAAAGTCTCTGCTGGTGTAGCTATAGGAAACAGAAAGAGATCTAAGAATATACTGTATAAGAATACCTCATTTGGGCTCATTATTGACAAAGCGTTGTGTCAGTGTTTATATTTGACTGGACAAGTGAAAAAATGTAACTGATACAGGGAAGGAATCAATCAATCAATCAATCAATCATTATTTGTATAGCACCAATTCATCACAAGTGTTATCTGGAGAGTCTTTACAAGAGAGCAATAAGGAAGAGTCAGGGGGACTCAAGTCATCTGGATTCATCCTCAGGAACACGAATGTCTATACTCCATTGAATGTGAAATATTGGATGGAAATCAATCGTTGTTGATGTATTTCGCTAATAAAATCAAAAGTCTCTTCCTCATAGTGTAACTTAAGGAAATGTCTGATTGCTAAAGTTAGCCGGATTAATCCTCTGAGGAATAAAAAATGCATAAAAGCAGCTGATCACAGTGTGGTTACGATGTTTCATTCTGGACCACAGTGATGGATTTGACTTCTGTCCAGTGGGCCAAAAAAAAGGCGTCCCTAAAAAAAACCACAGAAAATCTATTACATGTGTTGTTTTGAATGTCTCCTTCAATTTATATAAATCATTTTTATTTTTTTAAACAGCCCGAGAGTTTAAACTCTGCAGAAAGCAAATAAGACCACAAACTCTGACCGCAGCTTCACATCATAAAAAACCAAACCCTCTGCTGTCACCCCTGCACCTCCTTGCGCCAAGCACGAGCCAAACTTTGAGTAATGAAAAAGCATATTCAGATTTCACACTCCAATAACAACAAGTAATCAAAGCCGGCGGTGGAGCCGGGGGCCGACAGAGGCAACAGACCGAGGCGGAGTGAGGCTGCCGCAGCCTTCAGTCACACTCTAAACACCTGTCTTCAAATGGACACATCAATCCCTATTTCACAGCCCGCCTAGCCTCCCACATGCACACACGTTAACATACAGTACACACACGTGTGGCATGTTTTTACACACGCAGGAACTTTGCAGACATTTCCACTAAACATAACCCAGTAGAAGTTTTAAAAAATCTACAGTTTGTTGAAAACAATTTAATTATCAAAGTTACAGAACATGAAGGCACCCAAAAGGATGAGGGTGAAAGAGAAGATGAAAAGCAGCGGAGGAGAAATCAATCTGTTGCAATGCAGCGTATACGCTAATCTCGCTCTTCTGCAGGACGGACTGATTCACAGCCCGGGAGTGGCGAGGGATCGGTGCGGCATGGGAGAAAATGCTTCTGGACCGAGCAGAGGCTACTGAGAAGCACTTAGCACCTGGTCTGGGATAATACCTATTCTGTCCCTCTCTTTTTCCCCTCTCTCACTCTAACACACAAACATCAACACACACACACACACACACACACACACACACACACACACACACACAAGCACTTTGCCTAATAGAGTAGCAGCAGTAGTCAGCGTTTCCCATGGCAGGCTGTAATCGCATGGCTGGACTCAGTGATGGATTTTGGGTTAGAGGCAGCATCAGCACCACTGCAATAAACACACACACACACACACACACACACACACACACACACACACACACACACACACACACACACACACACACAGACACACACACACACACACACACACACACACACACAGACGCACACAAACTCACATGCACACACACACACACTCACACATACATACATGCACCACCCACATGTGCATTGGCTTAGGTGTTTGCACAAAAGGTTCTGTGTATTAGAGGATTAGCGCTGATGTCTAAAAGTTAAATGGAAGAGGGATATGAAGGATAAAGGTTGTGTTGTTTGTTTATTCCTACAGGAATATTTCTTTAACATAACCGTAAAGAAATCCAAAATGTACATTAAGAGAGTTTAGGTAAAAACAAGATCCTAAACAAAGCATAGAGATTTGAATCTACCTTTATTTTAATCATGTGATTGAAAACAAGGTTCTGTCATTAAACTGTATCAACAAGTTGTGTCAGTGCATCGTTTTTTTTTTTCTTCAAAGACCTAAACTTAGGTTCTTCACAAAAATAAATAGATTCTGATCACTGACAACAACAAACAACGAGCTCATTCAGGCTCTTTCCACTCTTGCAAAGGTATTTCAAGAATCCCAGAAGACTCTTTTTAGCCATCTGGATACAAAACAATCCATCTGCTGCTGAAAAAGAACATGAACACCAACAGGAGGTCCTAAAGTCCCTCTGTTTCTTAATCCAAATAAAAAATGTTGCTGTTCAGTTTTACTTTACAAAGAATATGGCAATTATCTGAGTTTGTATTAGTAGTTGTATTCAGTGTTGTTTAGAATTGCATTTGTATTTGGTCCCTGGAAACATGAGCAGGAAACATGAGGATAGACATTAAGAGGGGAAGCAGCTGTAGCCTCTAACATCAGATGAGAAAGATAACTTCAGGACACTCAAATGTTGTCTTCTGATGAACTATCTGCATGTCAATAACCAATACATTTGACCAGTGCTTAATTTGTAAACCCTGAGGGCAGGGCACGAGGAGACAAAAGTCCTGAAATACATAAAAAATGCACAGAGCATCGGGCACACCAGAGCATCCTCAAAAACCGGCACTACTGGTGTAGAATCACTGTGTGCATCTATCTCCCTCATGCACTGTCAGAGTGACATGCTGAACATTTTCATTTGAGAAAAGTCATTCTATATGACAACGTCCTTTTATGTGCTGCGCAAAATTGTAAGCTATACTATTACTTAATTTGAATCCCCGGGACCAGTCATAATAAAACATAGAATTAACAGCAGCTCATACAGTTTTTAGAACATTTCAAACTTCAACAGTCAACAAAAATCACAGACAAGTAACACATCAATAGAGCTCTTGTAATGTTTCTAAAACGTCCCCACATGACCTGAGTGCGATCTGACCTCTCGGTCTCTCTTTAGAAAATAAAAAAAGGGAATTAAACAATGCTTACAAACAGGGAACAAGACATCCCCAGAAATGTAAATGCAAAAAAAAAGAACATAAGAACAGATAACATTATAGGTGCCGGTCCCGATGTGGGAGGTGCTGGATCAAATTAAGCCCTGCATCTGCCACTATGTATTTGTTAGTTGACAACAGGAGTTCTCTGAAGAGCTGCATGTGGTCAATCCTCAGCGTCAACCTCATGAAAACTCAGCTAGAATGTTGAGTAAACTAAAACTGTTGGTGCAGAAAATGTGACCGTGATGAGTCTATAGTGTGACTATGATGTAACATTAAAGTTACTTTTCAATGAGCTATACCTTATCATGAGTTTATATTTGTCTATAGTGTGTTACTTTTAAACATAAAGTTTGTATCTTATGTATTATTCATAACTTACATATTCATTTCCGGCCACTTGGATACAAACACGGTCAGAACTTGTGAAATAGGTTGAAAACGTTCACGATGGTTGAGGATTCTTTGAGGGTTACATAACAGACTAAAGTATTAATATGAACTCTCATAGATTTTCAGTTGTGATTTTTTGGGAAAACCTGAACTGACTTAAGCTCTGGGACTTAAATGCAATAGTTATACGTGAGAGGCGCAAACCAAGGCTAATCAACAAGTTAGTGTTTATCAGCTGATGTAAGAGGGTGTAAGGGCTGTTCTTTTTTTTTTTTTTCAAAGTGCAGAAACATGGAGCTGTGATTAGGCCCGTAGATTTCCTCTGTGTGGTGCAGTGAGGTCATGATGAGGCATGTTTGCTCTGAGAGATCTACAGAAGACAGTTAAATGATCCACACGCAGCACAGCTACAGCACTCAAAACACATGCAAAAAGGGTTAAAATGTGACTATATGTTCAAACTGTACACAAACTTGAGCTTATCCTCACTTATGTGCAGACATATAAATATCTGCACCTACACAAATACATATTAGGTATTTCTAGAAATGAATGAGAGCATGCTGAGGCTGCCACCAGCTGTGAGCAGATGAATGATTTTCAGGGAATCGGACAGGATGTCTCCTGCTATATTTTGCAGCTCCTTGAGTACTGCATTGGTCCATAAATACCCGGTGAGGTTGATGATGTGAAAACCGGTTGTGATAAAAAAAAAAAAAAAGAGGTCATAAAAACGACAAACAGAAACAGTCATCTCCATCTTATTCAGCCCCCACTTCCATTAGTGTGACAATTTCATTAAACAAACATAATGTACAAAATCATTTCCTCGACTTGGCTGGCTCCGAGAAATTAACAGCAACATGGAAGTCATGCATAATGAATGTGAACATTTGCCATCTACAAGTCTCCCACAGTCAAACATTAATTCAACCTCGCTCAGGGTGTGGAGAAGGAGGAGGACGACAAATGGAATACGGGGGAAGAGGGAGGACTCGGGAGAAGTGGAAGTGAAACCTTTAGAGGTGGTCTGACTGAGAGCTACTCTGCTGGTTTAAGCGTGCTGGGTCTGGATTGATTGCATTGAAGTCTGGGTAAAAACCTGAAAGAAAAAAATATGTTTTTTGTACTTGCACCAGGATTCTTTAGTTTAATGGAATGAAAAGGCCAATTTGAACAGCAAAGGCTCTGACTGGAATAACTTTTCACATTTGGAAGACGGGCAAAACTGCTTGCTTTTCAAAGCCGTTAAATTGTTCAACACTTTGCTCAGAAGTGCGTCAGCAAGACAAACATCCCTCTTGGTACAGCATATAAAAAGACTAACACCAAAAAATTTAGATTCCACTCGACAGCGAGCTAAAAGTAGACGTCAAGTCAGATGAAGTCAACTCACTGCTCTTTTCGCATTGATCAAAACCAGCCGGGTTTGACATGACTCTCGTGACCATGCCACAAACAATTGGCATCATCTCGTTCTCGCAGCATAAATCTTAACGATCATTTATCCAGACTCAACACAACAAAAATGCTAATGGTAACATTTTAGGGAGGGGAGTTTGAAAAAAAACAAAAACGCGTTCATCCTTCACGAGAGGTGATTTATTACCCAGTACAGCAGGGTCATACATTAATTTCACTCTTTATATAAAAGGTCTGCGATTTCTGCATGCATAAATAAACCACTCAGACAGACATGCACACATAAACACATGCACACACACAGCCATGCAGCCGTCACACTCTGCTTGTGTTGGGGAAAATGTCACAGTGTCGAGAGGATGTTTATCTGGCAGGGACAGATTTGATGGCTTGATGGGGCCACTGCAGTGCCGTTCCCTTTTTTTTTTTTTTTTTTCTCCTCCATGATGTAATGTAAGCGCGTGTATTTTTGATTGTCATGTGTGTTGTCTTTGACTGACGCAGGACTATGAGAGATGCCAGCATGCCGCGCAGCGCTCAACCAGACGCACATGGGATGTGACACTGTCGAAGCCAGCGGTGTGACAGGCATGTGACAGGGCAGAGCTGGTCCTAAATGACTTCTTAGGCTCCATTACCCTGCCAAAACACCGGACACGCCATCTCCCATTTCCCATTTCCCCTTCATGGTCACAGAGCCCTTTGGTATTCACAAATGGAGCACTGATTGCACCCTACCTTTCACTCAGTATAGATTAATCACACATAGTTGCAAGCTTGCATGCACAAGGATAAGACAACCCCACACACACACACACACACACACACACACACACACACACACATTGCAAATCAGGCGGGGTGCTGAGTGCCAGGAGCAGGCCAGCAGCAGTGGTGATTATTCCGGCGGAAGCGCCCGTTGTTGGTATTTACACTGCCACTCTCCCCTCTGATGTTTTGACACTGGCGGCCTCTAGAAAGCGAGAGCATTTGTCAAGAACCGCTCTGAGAGGCAACACGTTGAAGGTGACCGAAGATGAGTGTGTCATTAGACGAGACACAAATTAGTAAAAGGGGGGAGTAAAGAGGAGAGAAAGGAAGGAAGAAAAAAAAAACATGCTGCTTTGGGACAGGTCCAGGAAAAACAATGTGAAACTTGACAGTGAAAACTGCTCTTGTGCAGGATGTCACCGCTATAGGATAACATCCTTGCTCGTGCTATTATTTTGAGATTTGATCTTTGACCTTAAAAGTAGCAGAGAGTGCAATTTTCAAGAGACACTGAGCTGAGAAATGTCAACCAAAATCAAAAGAATGAACAATCTTTCATCTATTTTTATGTTAAAGAAATATATATGACCCCCCTCACATACCACGCTTTGATGTCATGGCCAGAAGAAAAAAAATGCGCCTGTCAAATTATATAATTATATGATCCTATACCACAGAAGGTTTGATGTGTTGCCAATTTGCTGTGCCGAACATGTGCATTAGCCTCTCCTAATGAGGACTGGTGAAGTGTACGTTAAAACCCGAACGACTGTTAGTCTGTTTATCTGACAGGGAGAGAGAGAGTGCCTGTCATCGTTTAGCCAGTTTAGCTCAGTCGAGTGTGGTGACATTTCTACTGTTTCCTCCCTGGCTTTTCTGCACCCTGGTAATTGCATGTATATATATATATATATATATATAAGGAAAAAAACAACATCACTTTTTAAAGTGGTGGAGAACAAGTAAACAAGGATATGAATTCTGCCATCAGATGCAAAGACGCATGAATCATTTATGGGGCAAGATATTTGCAGACATGTATCGAGGGCGAAGATGATCTTTGTAGATTTGTAGGCTGTTGACAGAAAGGGCCCCTTTCTTCTCGATCAGTGGAGGCTGTGTGATAACTATAGCGAGCATGGACTATTATAGAGGGTTGATAAGAAAGGTGGAAGATAGAAATGAACCTGATAGAGAGGCTGGCAGACAGGCAGAGAGAGAGAGCAGCGTCAGTAAAAGCAGCAGTCATTTTTGAAACAATTTTTTTTTTTTTAGGTGATTCTTGGTCTGTCGTCGCAGATCTCCTGGCGCATTGTTTTGAATGAGCTCCGGCTGGTGTGAATGAAAATGAGATTTCACTGTATCCTGTCCGCTTAACACCACATGAGTCTCAATAAACACTTCTCATTTCATGCTTCCCAATGTGTACAGGCAGACAGCAACAAACACAAGCAAGCAATCACAAATTCAAATGAAAAGGGAGAGGGAGGAATGTCTCCTCCGCAGCCGTGTTTAATTTGCCGCCTCCTGGGCAATCGAAACGTGTCTCTGCTGTGCGGTTTGTTTGAAGGCGTGCGAGGTTCAGAGAAGACGCCTTACATGTATTCAGAGCTTCGGGAGAAGGAAGGGCCTGGAGAGCGAGGAGAGGAAGAAGAAGAAGAAAAAAAAAGGAACAGAGAGAAACTGAGCTAAATAAAAAAGACAAATTGAATAAACTTGATACTTCGTTTATACCTGGAGCATTGTACTGAAGTTGAAACACACGCCCACACACCACAGACCCACACACACACATACACACACACACACGCACACCCCGAGACGAGAGCAGCGTGTGTTAATGCCTGGAGCTTTCCAGCCGTGCAGCCTTCTCAGGGGAAACATCCTGATAACACAAACTAACTCCGAGCTGGTGGTCCCAGCGGACAGACAAACAAAAGACAAGGTTTTATCTGCTTTTATCTCATTAAACACTCTATAACTTGCCTAATTGTTTGCGAAGGGATTTAGAAGAATATCCCACCTTAGGTTTATGACTTGGGTGTGTTTCTGCATTTGTGTTTGTGTCCACCTAAAACCCACACATGTTGGGAAGTATGCATATGTGATTCATTGTTGCTGAGACTTAAGATGATTTTTTTAATTAGGGCGTGTTTGGGGGGTTGCAGCCTAATAAGATATGGCAAGCGATTTGCAGACAAAGGGGCTGCATTTTCATTTTTCTTCAGCCCTCCATCTTCGGAGTCTTCCCTGGATTATAAACAGTGTTAAATATGCAGAGGTTGGGTGCACACACATCTGGCTTAGAAACAGAAGCAGGCCTCTAAAATGTTCCATAATTCAGAGATGATATTTTCTCTTTGCAGCCAATTCATGTCAGCCTCCTCCCTGGCCTCCTCCGTTCTCTCCTGCTCCCTTTTTCTGCTTGTTAGATATTCAGCCAACAGCACCTTCCTCTGCCTCCCCCGACCCCGCGCTTTTCAATCTGTCCATCGTAACACTTGAGCTTTGATCTTCTCACCCAGGCCTTCTCACTCTAGCCCCTCCAGCTTCCCTCGCTCCCTCCCTCTAACTCTACTCATCTTTAATACCTCCCGCATCCGTCTCCATCCCTCTTATCCCTCGCTCCCTTCTTCCCCTCCTCCCAACTTCTCTCCATCTTCGTTCTGCCCTGGCCCTGCATGCGTGATGGCTATTGCTCCCACGGTACTTATTAGTGCAGCGCTTTTTAATTACAGTTTGCACATCGATCAGTCGTTGCATTTTCTAGTTGGTCCCCGTCGTCCGGTTGCCACGCTGATGGATCACCTGCAAAGATCGGCCATGGTCATCTGTGACACAGCCAATGCAGATTACTCAAGGCCTCGGGCAGGCCAGGGCCAATCCATGAAGTTGTCACCGTAGGTATTAGGGCATAATGAAGATCAGGGAAAGGTGTGTTAAAAGTCTCCAACCAAAAGAGCGTCAGGAGATCAGACTATCCACTCCACGACAATCTCTGTCCCTTTTTGTTCCTCAAATATTTCACTTCATTTCAAGAGCACTGATTTGCATTAATGGAAGATAATCTGGATGCCTTTGAAGTTTTGTTCTTTCCTCTGGGAACGGCTTTATACACACACACACACACACACACACACACACACACACACACACACACACACACACACACACACAAATCAGATGCATCTGCTCTGCATACAGAAAGAAAATGTCCTGCACCTGTATTCCCATACCTCCCCCTAATCCTCCTATAGTCTGACCCCCCCCCCCCAGAGATAAGGATCCCCTGCACCATGCAATATAATTCAAACACATTAACATCCCCACACACTCAACCAGCATTTGTAATATGTTTACTTTATAAAATGTGTGATATAGTTCCCTTTGAGCCTCCCTGCATGAATCCATGTGAGCATGTAGACAAACATACATCCGAGCACACACACCTGTATGTAGCAGAACAGAAGCACGCAGTCAGAACAAACACAGTTAAGTGTGCAGATGAATGATGAAAAGGCAGATCGTGGTTAACAGCTGCGATGGGACTGTTGAAGTGGTTTGATGGTATCAACCTTCTCCTTCAATAAGACAAGCAGACAGCGATCTGTGGCAGAGCAAACAGAGCCGTATAATGAGTGTAGTTCTGGACTGGAAAAGGATCAGATGGGTTTTTTTGTTCTTCTCTTATCTGCATGAGATATTCTGTCTTACTCTATAAATGGTAGATCCCGTGGAGAAACATAACAAAACCCTCCAGTGTGCTCTTAAAATGTAAAAAAAAAAAGGGCATTGCAGTGCCCTGTACGCAGCTCTACATGCTGAAAAATGGACGGTTTAATGGAAAATAGCTCCCTGTGTGGTCTTTCTACAGATGTGTTCAAGTTCTACTGTAAATCTCAGTCTCATCGCGAAACCATTTGTATCTTCATCTTTAATCTTTCCATGAAACAGCGTAGTACTGTCTCATTCAGTTTCTTTTTTTAGTCTCCTGTAAAAAAAACAGGGACGCTACAGCAGATGCAGATATCGATTGGCAGATTCAGCAGCCAATCGCACTAAAGAGCTTTAAGCTTCCAAATTTCAAACTCAAACACAGCAACCACAGGAGACAGAAGTTATCAGGCTACAGCTGGCTTTTTGAAATGAAGAGAAACAGGCCCATCAATAAGTGATTTTTCCAATCTGCTGTTTTCTAATTAATTTGAAGAGTTGATGTTTCTCATTATATGTTTGTCTGTCTTTTTTTTCTGTCCTCTGCGTCTGTGTTTGTGTCTTCATATCTCTCTGTTTAGGCCCAGCTTATAAACACTTTAAAAACTACAATTACAAATAGTGGATATTTAGAATGGAGTAGAGCAGCAGGGATATAGGAGACGTGGAAAGGGTTAGCAAGCATTGGATGCCAACCTTGTAGCTAGCTTGTTCTGCACTCCAAGTGATATCAGTCATCATTATTTTAGTCAAGACAGGGGTACATAAGAACACGTATTAAGATGTTTCAGTTTGCTCTATATTAGCATTTTTTAGTTTGCCATCTCCATTTTTATTATTTTAAATGAAACTACAAACTCTAAATTATCAATAAGAATACTTACACGATGGTGTTTTTGTCACTGTTTGGACAAATACAGGAACACAAGAGACTATGAATGCAGACATATTTAAAAAAAACAAAAACCTTAAATATATATTTTGATTTCAAATGATGGGGGCCAAAACATGATAATTGTGTCACACTTTTTCCCTTGTTGGTGGTTTTATTTTAATTGTTTAGTTTATTTTACAGGGACAGGGAATATGAACATTTTTAAATATACCAACGTTAGCCAAAAGGCTAGTTTCCATCTGCTGTCCCTGCAGAGATTTAAGAATCCCTAAAAATTAACCAAATAGTAAAAACAAGACAGGGGAAGGGAAGGGAAAAATACATTATAGGGTAAAAGCAACACCTTAAGATGAAAAAATAAATAAGATGACAGTATTGGAGCGAGCAGGTAAGTAGCCACAGGTGGAAAATATATGAACCATACAGGACAAAACATGGGACAGCATTAGGTAGACAATGTTAAACAAAAAAAATCATGCAGCCAGTAACCTATCAAAGTTTACTGTATGTTATATGCACTCATCCAAATATCCAAATGTATATGTTACCTTTTTAATGTCTTCAAGCCCTGCCCCTCGGATAGTGTGACTCTGCCACTGCACCCTGTCCCTTCTCACTACACAAACTCACATATGCTCGCCCATACTGAAAAGCTCTCCAAAAATAACAGAAGCAGTGAGCGGTCTGTCCTAAACCAACCTCTGCCAAAGAAAACCCAATGTGGATTATTGTGAAGTTGATTAACATGCAGAAAAGGGGCCAAAGCGTCTGATGCATAGAGAGTCTGAGACACTGAAACTTCCAAGAGTCACTTGAAGTTGCTGGGCTGGGAGAAGTTATAACAGCACATCAAAGTAACAGCCGGCCCTCTTCCATTGAGACGTTTCAGGAAAGTGCCACAGGTAACTCTCCGAGAGAGGCGTGAAGTGAGAGAGCTCGAGCGACGTTTTGTGCTCAGCCAACTCATTTGAATGCCCTTCCAAAAGCTTACAAAGGCAAGAGAGCGGAGGCTGCCCCCTTCCACCTCCACTAACTTAACCGCATGCAGTGCTGTAGTCTGCGTGTAATCTCATTATTTGTCTTGTTGTCTAACCTAGCCCATAGCGCTGAGATAGGTTGGCATTACTCTGATTAAAGGCAGGAGGGAGGGGGAGCTGAGAGGAGAGGGGAATGAGAGTAGAAGGTGTGTGGGAAGAGGTAACAGAAATGTGTGTGTGTGTGTGTGTGTGTGTTTGTGTCAAAGAGGGCAGGAATGACACAAGCACTTATTGGTATTAAAGGGTAAACTTTCAAAGGCATCCATCTCGAGTGTGGAGCAAACTTTCCATTCAAAGTTACTCCAGCCCTTGACTTTGATGTGCCGGTGACAAATGATCAACAGGAAAAAATGACTGCGTTGTTGTTTTTTCTCACAGAAAGAAAAAAAAATATGCCCCCTTGGCTTGAACCTGAGGTCATTAAGAAGCAAATAAATAAACACAGAAAGTTTGCATATTGGAAAGCTGTCAGCTTCCGGCCAGCGTCTGCTCACTTCTCTCTTGATGGAGAGCCTTCTTTCCTGGGCGAGCCCCCAGACTCAGGGCCAATGAATCAGCCCCAGTGGACACATTGGCAGTTGTCATGTAATGATATTGCCTGAGTGTCAGCTGCAGTAGGAACAGTAACACAAACACGCACACACACCAAACACACACACACTCACAAATGTGTTGCACAAACAGAGGCTGACATACTGTGTTGATATTGAGACACACTCAACGTGCTTGAAATTCGCTGATCTGGCTGCAGTAAAAGTACATTTCTATATAGAAACATTAAAGTATGAAGTTGTTTTTGAAAAATGTGTGTTAATTTCTTTTATCTAAATCTAAAAGAAATGTTTTCTTGAAACTTCCTTTTTGTTATTAATGGAAACCATCTTTTAGAAATAGCATCATTATTATAAAATTACTTTTTTAGAAGCTTTTATTGGCCATTCCTGTGATGGATTCAAAATGCATTTATCTTTTTTAAACCCTTTTTTCAACCAAGGTGTTAGTACCATTTAGACCAGGGATCTCTTTATCAAGGGAGACCTGGCCAGTGCATGTTTTTTTATGATTCTATCAGACAGCTTACTCCTCACATTATCCAAAAAACACAACTGCTTCAACTTAAACATGTTTAATGCTTTCAGGTCACACAGTCATTTAAAGGGGACATATTAGGAAAAATACACTTGTACAGTGTTTTTGACAGAGGTGTAAAGAGTACTAATATATTCTACTCAAGTAAAAGTACTGTTACTTCGATAACATTTTACTTAAGTACAAGTAAAAGTATCAGTTTAAAAATGTACTCAAGTAAAAGTAAAAAGTGACTTGTTTAAAATGTACTTTAAGTAAAAGTTACTCAGTTACTTTTTTTAACAACGCATCTCTCATGTGTCATGAAAAAAGGACGAGAGGATATTAATCTCAAAGTTTTTTTTAACTAAAGGCAAATCTTTACAAAGATTTATCTTTTCAGACAGACATTTTCTTTTCTACCCCATTGACAAAAACAAAATATGCATAATGATGAATAAATAATCAAGGATTATATGTTCAAGTAATCAGCTGTTTTATGAAGGGAAATGTTTAAAGGCTTTATATGTGATTTTTTGATCCAGCAGATGTCGCCCTTGAGCACCAGCATGAAACCAAAACAACTTGCACTGCATTGTTGTGTTAGCATGCTAATGCTAGAGATCTTTATTATGCTGGTATCTTCACACTGCATGTAAATTTACCTGAAATGAGCGTGATCTAGAAACACAGTTAAGCAGTGAGTACAGTATGTTATTCTTCTTTTCTCTAGTCCCTCAGTTAAACAACTTTTATACACGAGGGGAGGAGTCAGCCGGCCATTCGGGCGATGTAAACAAAGTGAAGATAGGACTCTGAAAACTCTGAAAACATCACAGACAGTGGGACTCGGGTGTTACACCCATTGTAGACAGTCATGACTCACAGAGTTATTTTCAGAGGAGATACTTGATTTCTATTTAAGTGTGAAAAATCGCATATTAAGCCTCTAAAGTATTTAAGGAAATACTAAAAGGGTCTTTGTCTCAATCATAAAAAGTGTAAAGAGTATTTTAGTGTTTTTAGTTGTATTAGTCTGAGGCTGGTTAGTCTCAAAGACAGTTTCAAAGGCTGACTTAGCTGCAACTAAACCTGAGATGAAAGATAATCCATTTCTTGTTTTAAAATGAGCCTTTATGAGCTGAAATATTAGATGTTTTAGTCTCTGTTTGTTTACCTATTAGCTACTAAAGCTTCTAACTGAGTCTGTTTGGTTTGAGGTATTTATTTTCACACATCTGAGATGTGTTAAGTTGCAGCAGCTTATAACACCCAACTTCCTTATACTTCTTCTTCAAAATAAAAGCACATCACAGAGATGGCAATTGCGGACTTTTATTGTGAATAACTTTCAGGAACTAAATGTGTTTATCACTCGGAACTTTCGCGGAGCGGCGATTGTAGTCGCGAACGCTGCAGTGAGAAAAAGCAAGAGTAAGAACCAAAGCCAACTTATTTAAATCATCTTGGACTTAAGCCAATGAGACATCAGTTTATAAACACCTTCAGCAGGTAGACCCGCTCTAGTGGAGGAACTTATCCGTGCTGCACTATACTGAAGTGGCACCGAGCCAAGAAAAGGCTCCATCTCTGTCTCTCTCTCTAGCTCTGTCTCTCTCTCTATCTCTCTCTCTCTCTCTGTCTCTCATCGCTCCGGGGCGATGAGGGAAAATCATTCATAGCAGGCCTATTTTTTTTTACTAAGTAACGGATGTGATTTAAAATATAGTGAATTACAATACTTAACAGAAAACCTACTTAAGTAAAAGTAAAAGTACAGATTTTAAAAACGACTTAAAAAGTAGTAAGTAAACCAAAGAACTACTCAATTACAGTAACGCGAGTAAATGTAATTTGTTACTTTACACCTCTGGTTTTTGAACATATATTTGGGTAGCCTGAGAGTCTACTGACCCACAAAATGTGAAATAAATCCATCCAGTCCTTTGTTTGTGGTCTGCATAAGTCTTACAACACAGAGAAAAATGCTCTGTTTCAAATGTGCTCTCAAAAGTTAGATTCTGGTTAAAAAAAAAAAATCCCCTCCCCTCCCCTGGTATCTCCACCCATGGACTCCATCCCCAACCTAGAACAAAACATTTGCGCAGGTCCGCCATGTTTATTCTCTCTACAGAGGAGTGATGTCTACCAGGAAAAATCAGGGGGGGGGGTCATTACATTTAAAGAGACACACACACACCAAAACGGAGCGTTCTGAGAGAGCTGGTTTATACAGGGTCACAAACCTCCTCTGGTGCTTGATTCATGTTATATTTTGACCAAAGCACAGCACAGATGTTTCATTTAGACCACAGGGGACTTGTTGCAAGGTTCGTGCTTAACCCAGTCAGATATTTTCTTGAAATATGCATTTTGTTATTTATGGAAGCCATTTTTTTTTTTTAAATAGTCCCTTTATTATCAGCATGTAAAATTACCTTTTAAGCTTTTATTGGTCATGAAAGGTCCTGCCCATTCCTGTGATGGAATAAAAAATTTAAAAAAGTATATTTTAACCCTTTATTTAACCTTGTGGTTAGTATCATTTATCAAGGAAGACCTGGCCAATGCATGATTATTTTTACATCGAAGGCTGATGCTATCAGAGCTAATTTTGAAAGTTACAACCAACACTATCCAAAAATCCAAACTATTTAAGTTTAAACATGTTCAAAGCATTCTTTTCAAGCAGTCCTGAAACTGTATGTGTTGCAAGGTTGGTGCTCACCCCAATAATTTATCTAGACTATGTAAAAAAAAAAGAGGTATTTTCCATATTTTTAGATATAATACCAGTGAAGGGTCTTGGTGGTTATGGACCACCAACAATCAGCTATAGCTGCTTGATGAAGAGTTGCAGACAGACTGCAAACCTCTAACTACAACAAGAAATCTCACCAGTGCCTTGTTGTGAGGAGAAAGTAGTTGATCCTGCAGCATGAAATCAAAGTGCACTTGCAGCTATTACTTTCTGACCTCTTACAGATAGAGTAGCTGCTATTCTGTTGTAACGCTGACAGAGCTGGTGATCATTAGACCGCACTAATTATTCCTGCCTCTAAACACGAATGTCAAGCAATAATCCAGGATTGAAAAGAAGGAACATTTCAAAAATCCCAACATGTGTGTAATGACTGTCTCACTGTAACTTCATATGCTAAATTATACGTTCCCATTTCAGTTCTTGTTAGCATATAAATCCCATGTATTAGGTCACCAATTCTACAATATTGTTCACTTGGTTAAAGGTCCCATATTCTTCTTTTTCTGGTTTTATCAGCTCTTTAGTGTGTTTTCCAAGTGTCCTGTGCATGTTTAGGCACATCTATGTGCAAAACTTAAAAGTCTGCGGAAACGCGGCTTCTCCTACGTCCTCCTGTTAGCTGTAGCATTAGCTGCATGTAACGCTCGGTTCTAGCCCCTCTCGTTAAAAAAATGTCAGCGTGGTGTCATTGTCAGTGTGAGATCACTGATCTAAGCCCATTGGCTCGTTGTGGCAAGCCCTGCAGCTCATGTTGAAATTTCCAAGACGCGTGCTGAGCAACTGACCAATAACGACAGAGCGGATCGGCAGACCAATCAGAGCAGACTTGGCCCACGTGGGGTCTAACAGTGTGGGCTCAACAGAGTGTAGCTGACGGACTCAGAGCGTAGAGGGAGCAAGGAGGAGCAGTACATGAAAACAGAGACTTTTTTCAGACTTTAGCTATTGTGAATGTACAAAAGTAGGTACATAGATTAAATATACGAACCCCAAAAAGGGCATAAAATGGGCTCTTTAAAAACTTGGGATTCAAGGCAGAGAGTAAGAATGTATAACCTTTAATCCCAAACAGTAAAATGAATACAATTACAATATACTTGCCCTGACGTTGTTATCAGCATTTACTGCGACGGGCAATAAATCGTAAAATTGAATGCATTTTTGCAGAATTCTGAAAAACTCTGCAAAAGGTGATCAGAACTCTTTCTCATTCCTGTCCTCACCCTCGCTGATCGCACACAATTACCAACCATCACCCAGTGCCTGCTATGTAGTTATTTAGTCTGACAAAACAAAGACTTGAAGGTGCAGCCCACAAGCATTAGGTTGTTGTGAAAGTGGCAAAGCTGAATGTATGCACATGCAGCATGTGTGTGTAGACACACACACACACACACACACACACACACACACACACACACACACACACACACACACACACAGAAGAGTTATGTGTCCCTTCCTGTTAAGTCTCAACTTGAGTTGTCGTGCCGACCACTTTCTGACGTGCATCACATCCAATATCATTCCACTCCTTTGACAGGATGCATTATAAATGAGTACACACACACATATGCACATCCTAACTTGTTCTCTCTCTCATTCTCTCGGTCAGATTATTGAATTGGTTTTATATTTGAATTCCAAAAGAAGATAAGTTATATAAAAGCCAGGCTAAAAGTCAACTTTCAAACCAAACCACATAATATACATGCAGAGGTGAAGTTTAGGAACGAGTCCTTTTAATGGTTCTTGGTGTGCCAGAGATGGACAGGGTCCTGTGTTCATTCTTGTCATAACAACAAAAAAGTCAAATTTTCAACTTTAATCTACATCCAAAATATGAGTAGTTGACATAACACAGTCTAGTTTAGTGCATATTGGGTCTATAATTGTAGCTCCTCCCACCATTTATGTGCAACAAAATACAGATATTCCAGTGATAATATATGTTTTAAAAGAGCCAATTATTAGTCCCGTTTGCAAGAAAAAGAACACAGAATGACAAATGAAAAGTTGAGAAAAAGCACAAAAAGGAATTAAAGTTGACCCAAGAAATGGGTCTGTTAACTGTGATTGATGTTTCAAACAAATACATATTTTACATTTGATGATTTGTTAGTGTAGGGGCGTCCTACAAACCCTGCACATTGTAATCTTTGACCGCATTGGACGCATAAACAACTGCATTTTGCCTCAAAGGGAGTCTTTGACGACGGAAATGGAGGTCATGTTGTGTCATTCCTATCCTGACACCCAACAGCACTGCAAGACATTTCCCCTCATACTTGGGAGCGTCTCTGTGTTTCCCTACACTTGCCATGAGGATCAAGTGGAACTGCATTAACGTCATTGTGTCGTCAACTTCACTGGTCTATACATGAAAGTTTTGAGTTGAAAAAACTGCTTGAAACTGCTTGAGGTATAAAAAATTGCTTTTGTGAAAGTAAAGAACTTGATGTTCTTATCCAGAGAATAAGGCTTCATCATTGGTCAAAAGACTTTATAATGTATAAATAAACACCTTTATGCTTACAGATCTTTATTTAATACACCCTGTTAGTCTCGTTAACAAGCGTGCATGGCCTTTAAGTGGCAAGAGTAAATAATAGCGATTAACTTAAATGAAAAGGGATCAAAGGGCCTTGAAAATGTGTTCATGCTTTGGTTAAATAAATATGCAGAACTGGCAGCCGTTTGAGGCGCAGCTCTCCAGTGTGTGCTGGTATATTTCAGGTAAACTGAGAGGAATTGACCAAGCTGTTTTAACAGTCAACTCAGGTTTGATGGAGTGCAGTGAATTTGAAATTGGTTCGATGTGAGTAAAGAGCTTAATGCCTTTAAAAATCCAGCACAAGGATATGTGGCTGAGCAATCTATCATGTGTGGGTATATGCATATGTGTTTCTGATGGAGAGCAAGTGTGTGTGTGTGTGTGTGTGTGTGTGTGTGTGTGTGTGTGTGTGTGTGTGTGTGTGTTAGAGAAAGACAGAGAGATAGAGAGTTCATGGAATCGCGTTAACCTACAGTACGAGTACATGCACACTTATACACACACACACACACACATACACACAGACACACACACACACACACGCACACACACACACACACACACACACACACACACACACACACACACACACACACACACACACAAGCACTAGCATACACACACACACACATTCCTTCCACAGACCAATATATCATTGCACTCACAGACCAAATGAGGCAATCACTCAAAATTATTTGCATATAAACTAATGAAATATTACTGGGTGAAACTCAGTTGAATGTTAATTACAAAGGTAATGCACTATTTGCTGATTAATGGATCGTCTCTCTTTTGGGCTGGAGAAGCTACGAGCTCGTGGATGATCAGTGAGGGGACAGGGAAAAAAGGTGATTCCAGTGCACGGAGGTAAGCAGGTGTATGGAAAATGCATTGCTAGCATCAGAAAAATCGATGGCGGGAGGGGGGAGCAAGGACGGCAGAGGAGAGAAGAAGGAAAAGGGGAGGGGAGGAGAGGAGAGGAGAGGAGAGGAGAGGAGAGGAGAGGAGAGGAGAGGAGAGGAGAGGAGAGGAGAGGAGAGGAGAGGAGAATATGGAAAAGGGAAAAGGGGAGGAGAGGAGAGGAGAGGAGAGGAGAGGAGAGGAGAGGAGAGGAGAGGAGAGGAGAGGAGAGGAGAGGAGAGAATAAGGGGGAGGAGAGGAAAGGAAAAGTGGAGGAGAGGAAACGAAAGGAAAGGAAAGGAGAGAAGGGAAGAGATGAGGAGTGGAAGAAACAAGAGAGTAGAACATAGTATCCATTGTTGGGAGGAGAAACTGTTGTGTAAACTTGAGTGGACATGGTCACACGCCAGAAATTCTTGTTTTACTGGAGTGGGTGAAATGAAAATGCATTATTCATTTATAGATCATTAATTATGAATCCACCAAAAGCAGGATGAAGGGCCGAGGTGTGAAGTGTGCGAGTCAAAGCATTTTTTGCTGAGGATACACATTACATATTTCATCTGGCTGTTTGACCTCAGACAAGCTTGTGATTCAAAAAGAGTTGAGACAGTCAGAACAAAGAACATCATCACTGCAGAACTTCTTCAGCATGTACTACATCCAAGAGTCAATGCACTGACACTGGAAACAATCTCTACAAAGATCAACACTTCTTTTTTTGTAATTGCACTCTTGTTAGTGTTCATTTGATAAATACAATTTCAAGAACAAGACCAACCACTGTGTCACTCTCTGTATGCACAATATGAAAACCTTCCTCTAGCTCCAAGCACATTGGTTCCAACAACTTTCTTTTTTTTTTTTAAGATTTATTTTTAGGCTTTGTGTGTCTTAATTGGAGAGATAGGACGGTGGATAAAGTCATAAATCAGGGAGAGTGGGGAATGATCGAACCTGGGCCATCCGCTTAGAGGACTAAAGCCTCCACACATGGGATGCACGCACTTACCACTGCGCCACCCTACAACCTTTATTTACTAGATACATTTGTAAAAGGTGTTACCCTCATGAAAAGCTCAACTCTGCAGTTTTACCCAAAAAAGGACTTCAACAGGATTCAAAAATGCTTATATTCACCAGGGACTGCATCGAGAAAACTAAGAGATCTTTTAGAATTGATTCAAGGAAACCATGCAGTCCTGAGTCCTGCTGATAGATTTTAAAATAATTCTGCTAATGCAATAATGATGAGTATGATGTGTATTTGACACAGTGAATGGAATACAATGTAACTCTATAGAACAGAAACCTGTACTCTGCTTTGGTTCTTTGACAGGTTGTACGTTTCAGACGTGACTAATCGATTTAGTTTAATTCTTCTGTGCAGTTGTTATAGTTTTACCATTTCATTTTAAGTCCCTTCATTGTAAGTTGTGAACTAGTTTGTTATTAAGTCAGTCAAAGTTCATTAAGATGTTTGTATGAGTGAGTTGATTGTTCTGTGATCTGTTGGTCATGCCTCAGGCTTCCTGGAGGGGAGATCACACTCTGTTCACTCGAGATATGTTTTTTTCATTTTATTTGTTATGTTGTACAGTCTGAAGGTTAGATCTGGACCAGAAGACATTTAAAGGGGCTATATGTAACTTTCAAAAATACTGCGTTTGTAGCGATACCGCATGGCCGTTAGGTGAACTGCTCCTGTAACCTGTTGCTCGCGCTCTCTCGCGTGCTCGTACATACCCAAACAAGCATCATCATCATCATCATCATCATCATCATCATCATCATCATCATCATCATCATCGGCCGCGAAACACTGGATATTTACCGGCATAATGTTTCCAGAGGAGGTAAGTGGTCATACACATGTGAAAGTCTGTGAAGGAGTCTGTGTGTCTGTATTCATTCTCCATCCTACAAACGACAGTCTCTGCAGGCACTGGCTGAGAGCAGGAGTGTGTGATGAGTTTGTCTACCTTTGAGAGCTCCTAGGGCGGATAGAAGTGTATGGAAGATGGCCTCTGGCTGTGGAGGTGAAGACCGGGAGCGTGTGATGAGTTTGTCCCCCAATCCCCACATACTCCAGCAGGGTGCGCACTCTGCGCCAGAACAAAACTGTGGCACTAACCAACCGTGGCGTGCCCTGCCCCACTGGATCCATTTCTGGACCGTGAGCGCAGTGGAGAGCAGACATGAGCAGCTGTACAAACCTCACAGGAGAACTGCAAGATCGTGCAGGAATAAAGAGAAAAACTTGCAAACAACATGTTGCTTTGTCTCTATGAGGATGATTTGTTGTTCACTCGGTGCCTGTTTTGACGTAATGTTGATAAAGTGATGAAAAAAACGATAGCGAGTCTGTAAATTGTGTTTTATTTTGAAATCTTACCCTGTTTCCTCCTCCTGAACCCCAATTCACTCATACTCTGTGTGCAGAGCACAGTGCATGCTGACGGTCCGCCGTGCGCACCGAGTATGAGTGAATTGGGGGTCAGGAGGAGGAAACTGGGTGAGAGCTCTCTCCAAAAGTTTGAATTTAGACACATTCATTTTAAACACTACATGTCAGATATACATATTGCTCCTTTAAGTATGTAGGTTGTTTTTCTTTTCTTTTCTTTAAAAAAAAAAAAAAAATTCATATTAATTCTACAATTGTTCAATCTTTCAAGCGATGAAAAAAAATAAAAAAAAAATCTCATAAAAAATGTATTAAAGAATCACACAACAGGTTGAGGTTGTCTAATCAAATGACAGGGTGATAGGTTCAGTGTTGACGGATAAAAACAGAGAACATTAGAAAATCAACTGAGGGTCTGCTGTCAGGAACGAAAGATAGCTGCTAGTCACTCCATCATAGAGCTAAAACTCCTGCAGCTGGTGCCTGGCAATATAAGCATCACCAAATATTAGAGCATCAGAATCTTACAAAAGGTTCCTCAAGAGCTGCGCACATACGTATGCATGTGAAATGAGCAGTTTGTCTCCCCTTTTCAGACCAACAGACTATGCATAATGCATGCCTCTATGACAGCCCTGCTGGAGTGACTGAGAGATTGATAGATTGATTGATTGATGATGGCAGTTATGACTAATTCATTAAGAAGCTAAAGCTGGTCGTGCATGTCACTCATTTGGGTTGAGGGAGTCCACTGGCCAAATTCAGCTCAGGTGGTGTGTGTGTGTGTGAGTGTGTGTGTGTGTGTGTGTATGTGTGTCTGTGGGTCTCTAAGTGTGTATTCAAGCAAGACATGGTTAAGAGTTTGGGAGGGCAACATTTCACGCTAACAAACACCACTTACAAAAAAGCAGCCATGGAAACCTGCACACGTACACCACAACTAGCATTTATGCACACAAACAGAAAAAAGTCACAAATGTTTAGATCCACAGTGAATCATAAATATGCAGCCATTTGTGATTTGACTCAGTAGCTAAGCTCTAAACAGTTTTTGCACAGCAACAAGAAACCACAAAACAACACACTGGCAGTGCTAATGTGTTCAGCCCGTAGAGATCCAAAGAGTTTTACTGTGACATTTGAGCGTGACTGTGTGTGCATGTTTGAATATGCATTATCCTACACAACTCCATAGAGGAGCAGTGTGTATAAAGTGGAACTGAACAGTAGCTGCACACTGAACTGCTGTAAGCAAATATTGCATCAGTCTTTGCAACTACAAATCAGGATCCCTATCATGTTTTATTCCCATCTGCATTCATACCAATAGATTCAAGCAGCACAATGTAAAGAGCAGCATGAGAGAATATTGAATAATGTCCAACTCCATAATTCATGTATCAACAGGAGTCTTCGGAGCTGAACAGATCAGAGGATTTTGTGAACAAATTATGCAATAAAAGCAGAGAGGGTGAAGGGGAGGGGGAGGAGAGGGGGAGAAACTGTAAAAACAAGGCCAAAGATAAGAAAAAGTCAGAGGAAAGGGTCAAGCAAACTCAGTCTCTGAATGAAGACAAAAACTAAAATGAAGTATTTCAAACTGTTTCAGGGCTCCTTGTGTCTGGTGTAAGGTCTGTATGATGATGAGGTGAAGTTTCATTGAAGTATGATCCGCTGCAATGTCCAATCAGTATTCAAAAGAGGGCGTGCAAGTTTTTAATGTGTTAACGATAAATAAATAGACTTGAGCTTGTGTAGCACTTTTCTAGTCTTCTGACTACTCAAAGTGCTTTTAAAACAATGTCACAGCTACACATTCACACACTGATGGTAGAGGCTACAATGTAGTGAGAAGTAACTAATCCCATTCATACACATTCATACACTGGAGAAGAAGCAGTGGGAGCAATTCAGGGTCTTGCCCAAGGTCACATCAGATATGTTGCTGCAGGAGCTGGGGATCAAACCCTTGACCTCCTTGTTGAGAGACAACCACTTTACCATCTGAGCCACAGACGACTAGAAGTTGTTGTGTCTTCATTGTAAACATCATACCCATAAAGTCTAATTTGTTCATGCTACGACTGTATGTAAAGTGTTGATAAAACAAAAAAGACATGAAACATGATTTATTATTCAGTTTGTTAAATTACTTCCTTTCATTTATAAAATCTTTATTTTGTCCTCTGTCACATGCTTTAACATCAATTTAACATTACATTAATTTCTGTCTGTGTGGTTGTGCAGAAATCTTAATTACGCCTTGTACTCCTATCTTTAAGGCTGTATGAAATTAATAGTAATTTCTTAATAAAGTTTGGTAGAAAACTGTTTCTCTTCCACAAGTTTCTGTTTGGATTACCAATCCGTCTATAACCACTCAAACCAGATCCTACAGGCTTCATCTTCCATTGTGGCTTTTTGAATTCATGCTGTTGCTTTTTTGCATTCTTGTTGTGGCTACTTGCATCTGCGTTGTGGCTATTTTGGTTTGTCTTTTTTTCTGTAAATGCAGTTGTGTTTTTCCCTTGTGCAAAGCATTTCGGAAATGCAATTGTTTAAGACTTCCCAGCCACCGTACCCAGCAGGCTTTGTTGGCAGTTGGTTATTGTGTATGGATTGTATCCAAGCCATGGGAAATTTCTACCAGAAACCAGGAATCTGTCCAAAACAACCATTTATGTGAAGAAAATGTAGTTTGACATTTTGTGAAATATAATTTCCTGATTGGAGTTACATGATCAAATTAAAACACATTCACATCTGTATCTACATATGAAGCTACTTAACCAGCCAAGAATTGGTAAAAAAAAAATAAACCTAGCAGGGCTATTTCTTTAGCTTAAAACAGTTACTTCCTGGAGTCTCTGCTTGTTTCCTGGTGCATTCAACTGATGAAGATCTAAGTTGGATTGATATTGTGTTTATTATTAAATCATTATGAGTTGCATGGAGTGTGAGGGAATGGCTCTTTTTGGCAGTGGGTCCAAACCAAACAAAGGTTTCGATCTTAACCTTGGTATTGTCAACTCTCTGTTTCACTTAGAATTTATAGCCCAGACCGATTCTTGGCTTGGTCGAATTACTGCCTGAATCTCTGCTGGTTGCCCGGCATCTGTTTCAATCTGCTAAGATAAGTTAACTTCCATCTTAAAGCACCTTAATGGTATTGATTTTCTCATGTAGGTTTCAAACTTTTGCTTTGTGTTCTACAGAGATTGTAGGTTTGATTCAATGGCAGTAAGCTAAACATGTTGAGTAAATAAGCTGTGTAGAATTGTGAGGCAAATGCTAAAGAACCCGAAAGAAGTATCATTATAAAGCAGTACTGTAGATGACAGAATCATCATACTTCTGATTTATTTTCAAGATCTCCTCAAAAAAGCATGGTGCTTCTTTTTGTAGAACATAGTTATGTTTATCGAGCAGGGCTTAGCTGTGTGAATCCACCCTCTCATCTAAATATGGTCACTTTAGGCACCACCAAAACAAAATGCCAAACTTCAGGCTTTAAAACGATATTGACAGAACAATCGATAAGTATCCATCTCATGCATCAAGTCCGTGTCAATTAGGTTAAATCCAGACCTCAACTTTACATACAATTAGCTTTTCCTTAATAGCCTTCAAAGAACGACGATAAGAGTTGTTTCTGTGTGAGGAAAGTTTAAAAAGTGAGATCAGCACTTTGTGACTTTCCAAATTATGACTGAAAAGTACATCCTGTTGCAAAAACATAATAAAGAAATGTGAATCCAAGGCGACAGAGTTGATGTGCAGCTACTAAGTGAAGTTACTTCGAACTGTCGGCCAAATTGCAAATTGGATATGTCGCCAACAGCGAGCTACATCTTTTACATTCTCTGTTTGAGAGAGTGAAGCAAACACGCACACAATCTCCAGCCCTACATACATACTCATAAACACAAAACTCTGTACATGTGCTAACTAGCTCGACTGTTTGCCAATTTATCAAAGTGTGTCTTTGTCAGCCGGGTGGTTAGACACTAAACACACACTTGTGAAAAAAAAAAAAAAAGGGAACACAGTTGGCAGCTTCACAGACAATTAGGTAGCCTGCGTCGGGATCCCTCTGGGTTAAAAACAGGCCGTGTGTGGTGCGATTTAGAATTCTCTTTAAACACAAAAACAGCAGCATGAAAGTGGGAGCTTGTTTGGCTCTGCACGCTTGTTTGTGTGTGCCCACACTTGGACATTTGCATGTAAAGGTTTGGTTGTCTTCAAAGGAGGAAATGCAGCAGAGTAAAGCCCACCTAGAGGGAGCAGCAGTATAGCAGCCTGTTCTGCATGCTTTATGTGTCCTTTGATAACAATATAGTATGTATGCATTTCCACATTCAAAGAGACTACTGAATATTTTAATACATTTTAAACTGACAGACCATACAATATGGGCTTCCCCCACTAGGTAAATCCTGACACAAATGTGTTTGACTAAAGCTCTGGTCAAATTTCTAAAAAAGGCTTGTATAGGTTAGGATAATGAAATAACTCTCATGCTGTCTACCAAGTTAAATATACTCTGATGCATTAGTATCACAGACAGCTTGTCTGTATGATAGCAGCAGACATATCAGTGAAACCTTGCCTCCAGCTAGACGAAGAGTGAGCAGAATCTAACCATCCGATCTGCTGAGCCTCTTCAGGTGAGCCGAGCTCCAGAAAAACTGGCTCACTGTTGTCTGAGTCACCAGCTGCTACGTTAGCACACAGCTGAATCTATCCGACACAGAACTGCTGCCTGCTGCTTCAAAGACCTTCTTCAAAATATTCCCCCCTCTGCTTCTCCATCTCCAGCGATCTCTCTGCCACTTTGTACCTGCAGCAGTCGGCTGAAAGCTCCCCCTCTGCCTCGGAGAGAATGGGCTTTTGAGATGCAATCTCGCTCGAACATATCGTATTCCGAACAGATGTAACGCACAAAAGGGAAGGAATATATAGAACAAGACAAGCGAAAGAGTTTTACTTTGTAGACGGGTGCAATTGGGAGCATTAGTATGCATGAGTGCATCTGCGCGTGCATGCATGCATATTGTGTCCTGCTTTACAGATGATGATTAGAAACAATGACATTTAGTTTGGTAAATGCCAGAGCCTAATAGGCAGAGTTAAGAACAGTTAATGATGGCTGGTGTGAGGCTCCGCTGACTTAGTGTGAAGACATTAGAGAGATGGAGAGACCTGTTTTCTCTAACAGTCAGAGCTCTGGGTAAGGTGTGCTAAAAAGGAAAGGGTCCTACAAGCACTTAAAAACCTCTAATGCTTGCCACCCACTGTTTTCTCTTTTGCCTCCATTCCTTCTCTTATTCCTTTGAGTTTACTGTTTGTGGCATCCTTTTAGAAAAAAAAAAAAAAAAGCTGACTCCCCGCTATCAACCACCTCAGTCTCCCATTTCCTCCTCTTCGGACTCACCTCCCCCTCGTCCAATCATTTCCTCCCCCCAGTCATACTCCGGCATAAATCACCTCTCTGCAATAGTTTTAATGGCTTTTTAATGAGCCTAATGTTTTCTGTTTTAATGAACTTCTTACGTCAGCCTTAATCATTTTAGGGGGATGAAAAATGATTGAGAAATGGCCTACATTAATTTAATTTACTGTTCAATCTGCACAGACCTCTTTACAACCCTGGGAAGGCCAGGGCAAGCGGGAAAGAAAAGAAGGGGAGAGGGATGGGGGGGGGGGAGGGAAGGATGCTCCTATGACGAGTGGGAAAAAATAAAATGATAAACAAAACAATTAACAGGAAAATTGTTAAAAGAGTGAGAGCCCACAATGCATTGTTTAAAGGTGTTAAGGAAGAAGGATTGTGTATAAAGAGAAGAAGGATGGACTGTGCGGTGCAGTAATTTACGAGGCCATGCTATAAGCTTGTTGTTCAGGCTTATCTCCAATTAGGCTGCATTGTTGAGTCCTGCCAATGCTGGTTTCTAGCACTCTGTGAGACCTGCAGATTTACATAGCCATTAACACAGCAGGCCCTGAATAAATGAGCACAATATCCAGCATCTGTTGCTCACTGTTTCTCTCTCTCTTGTATTTATTCTTGCTCATTCTTTCTTTAACTTTTTTTTGTTTTTTTTAACTTTCCCCATCGCTCTTTCGCCTGAGTGACATTTGGTGATGTAATTCCACCAACGTTCAAATTAACGAAGCCACACACCATCTGTTTAGGTCCTGTAATCTGGTAGCGTTATATGATCTCTTCCTGTATGCAGTTTGTACATTGGTTTATACCAAGGACACCTTACCTTGCCAGCACACTGAGATCCCGCCCTCCGTTTCACTGCGTTGATTGTAAAAGGCTGCGAATATGCCAAGGTTGGCTGCCAAGATTGCTTTGCACTACCTGAGCTAAGTTGTCCGTTACTGTTTGTGTGTGCGAGCAAGTGTGCGGCTTGTCTGTTCTCAAGGCTGGAAGCACTTTCATGCACCACTGATTATATGAAAAATCACATCTGTGGCTGGTTACTATAAGTGCTGATGTGTGTAATGATCCATTGCTGGATTTGGGAGCGGGTGGACACAGGTCTTGGTCGGAATAAGGCTGTTAATTTTGAAATTAAACCAAACACATATATTATTCAATCAAACACAGAATGCAGACAACTGCAATATTTTTTTCACATTTTCTGTATATTTTCATTTGTTACTTTGATGCTCATTGCACGTTCCCTAACAGACGGGCATGTTGACCCCGCACTAATCCGCCCCAACACTGACTGAAAGATGAGATTCAGAGAGGGGGATGGAGTCCTGCCCCGCCCCTTCAGGGTACAGACGGATATTTCTTTCCTGTCTGCTTAAAATACTCAACATGCAGATCGTCCACAGTCTGCTGCCTTCACACCATTTCTGCATTAGCATCCACCTGTCTCAGCTCAGCAATCACTGGGCAAATTTTTTCAGCATCATTGTCCAGCTGTCAATCTCCTCCGTCCTTCAATCACTCTATCCTAGCTTTCTTCTCTCCTTGTCCCCTCTGTGCAAATGATTTTTATTTTCTCAGGGCTCCGTTTAGAAAAAAGCATAAAATTGACGATTTAATCTGCATGCTTAGGTTGTCAGAAAATCTGTATTATTTAAAGTTTCCAAAGGGTTTGACAAAGATGAATACTTGTTAGAAAGCCCTAATAAAAATATGACTTCTTACAACCTCCACATCAGTCTTTCTTCTCTGTATTCCATCATTTCATGTAGTTCCATCAGCTTTGTTTGGAGAGATGTCAATTGCAAGCAATAAGCTATTGTTTAAAAGAGGATTAGTTTCACCGCAGATAAGAGATACTTGTCAAGATAGTTTACACTCTGTGCGTTGTGACCTGGAACATATTGAGTGAGCTGCTGTGAATAATTAGTTCATCATTTAAGTGTCACATGTATTTAAAAAGCTGTTTTCTTTTTCTTTGCAATTGTCTTGTTGTGCGTTATGATTAAATGAGAGCTATTGACAGTACAACAGGTGGTCCGTGGCAAGAACAAACACTCAGTGCCATCATTCAGCCTCTTGAAATTATTCTATTTGTATCTCTGAGCATGGCCTCTCACATTAGTATAGAATGTAACCAAGGGCGTTACCACATCATTTTAACACCCCTTTGAACACACTTTCACAGCTGCCTAAAGCTAGCCGGAGCTGATTCATCCAGGTCAACAGGCTGCACATGGAACACACAGACATAGACAGGGGTGTTGCCAGATTATTAACGCTGCTAGCACCAGGCTCTTGATTCACACCTTAGATTTAATGCTACAAAGAGTAAAAGTGCATTCACAGAGCTAAATCGTTCTTCAATCTTAGCAGATGGTTCATTGAAAGGTTGAAAGGTGGCAAACCTGCAAATGTTTCCCATTAACCATAGACTGTAAATATTACTGGATAAAGCCTGAGTGACGTCAGCCATTTGATATGGAAATAATTCACCTCCCGTACAGTATGTTCCAATAACTAATCAGACATATTTTGTTTTTTGTACCAGGCTGTAAACATGTTTAATAATGCTGTAAAATCGGCTTTTTTGACAGTCATGTGTATGTGACTTTAGCTGTTCCTGGAGCCAGCCTCAAGTGGACACTCGACGAACTGCAGGATTTTTCACTTCCTCATTGGCTTCATTTTTCAAGACCGGAGGTGCCTTTGCCATTAACTTAAGCCCATTTTCTAGAGATATAAATGTCAGCCTGGTTTGGGCATGTCTCATAATAACATGTTCACAATGTCAATAAACATCACTTAAAATTAGATTATTATGTCCTGTCTGCTTAGTGCTTATAATTAAATATACGTTTGCCTCAACTAAAACATGCCAATGGTACACATTATGCATGGCAGACATGTTGACATTTAGCTAAAGGCACCATGTGTACATCCTCAAATTTGGAGATGTATCTGACTCTCTTAATTAGACATACAACAGGTCAGTTAAGCTCATCTGGCAGTCAGATCTTGATAACCAGCAGCTTTAAGGGCAGCTGAGATCTTACTAACCACTATGCCATGACGTTCATGTGTTTACCAAGACAAAAAACAACAACAGAGAAGTATGGCCATTTTCCAATACACTTTCATGTCTTTTTTCATTGATGATCAGTATTGTGGCTCCCTTATGGTGGTCTGGGAGGCTATACGTCCACTGGTTTTACAGAATCTTTGCCGGATCTGCATTCTTGCAAAGTTATGTTGTTTCATGTTTTCAGTGGGTGTTGAGGGCTGTACAGAGTAATACTTTCTCACTGATATCGATTATCTTCATGATTTACATAGATGGAATCTTAAGGCATGGTCAAGGGACCCAGGAATAATCTCTCTGATGATGTCTACATCTACAAGACCTTGACCTTTTAAAAGCTAAATGTTAAGTCTAAAGTGAAAAGAATGGGTGAGTGTTATCACCTCCAAGGCAATGGTGGATTGCTCCATCTTGATTTTGGGGTAAGATTCCACCTCAAGTGAAGTTCTGTTTTTTTTGGCATCAACAGCTCAGACAAAGGCAAAGCTGATGATTTACCAATGGATATGATCCAACCATTGTCCAAGGTCATGAGTATTTCATAGTGGCCAAAAAAAACAAGTTACAGAAACAAGTGGTCAAAATGCATTTACTAGAGGATTGAAGGGCTCAACCCTGGAAATGGGCTAAGGAGCTCAGAAATCCATGGGGAGATGGAAGTAGAGACAGTGTTTCTTTACATTAAAGGGGAGCAACTTGAGGTGGTTCAACATCTGATAAGGGTTCTCTTGGACGCCTTCCTTTGAGGTTGTCAAGGCATACATGAGTGATAGGAGACCCATGCGCAGAACACACTGGAGAGATAACATACCTTCTATGGCTTAGGAACATGATGAGATCCACCATAGGAAACTTGAAAACTGTGTTGGAGAGAGGTACATCTGGACTATCACAGTCTGCCTTCTGTCACCTTGACCAAGCCCCAAAAAACATCAGGAATGGGATGGATGCTATAACTGGTGCTTTGGTAAGAATGCCCTAAAAATGTATTGCAATGAAATAGGTCAACATAAATGACTGCCCAAATAAGTAGGAAAGCATTTGTTTGCTATGGTGTTAAACATTTTAACTCATTAATGAGTTTTAGGGTTTACAGAGGTCATGATTCAGTTTGTACATCGGTTTTGGGGTCACAGTCTGGTATGGGTTCACTTTAACCCGGATTCAAAAATTAGAGGAAAACTAAAATTAGGAAATCTCCTTCTTTGAAAACATAAAAAAAAAAAAAGACAAGATAAAATACCTGTCTTCAGGAGCAATGTATAATATGATTTATGAATTGTGCTGTCATACAGTATAGCTTAGATGTCACCAGAGGTCCTTCCTTCTGTTGTTAGTGAACAGTGGGAGTAGTAGTTAATCGTGCTCTGGTATGCCAGGAAAGGCCATGGACTGACTTTTATGTGCACGTTGTGAAGAGGCTTGAGCGCTTTCAACAAATACTTGAAGCAGGGTCCTCAACTACATATGTGCACTTAGCCTTAAAAATGTATTATCCTTGGTACTGTCTTAACCCTCTCTGCTTTTACATCAAGAGGCTTTACAAAAACAGCGTCTTGGCCAGCGGTTTTCTTTTGCCTAACCTTGGCGATTGGCACCTCTGTGTGGTAACGTGTAACGTTTGTTAGCATGTTCTACATGTTTGCCAATGACATGAACCCGAGATTTCCCCACACAACTCATTTAAAGCAGGCAGGTCTTCAGGCTCCACCATGTCATCTTGCTACCATGTATTTCTTTTTTTAGTCATGTGTTCTGTTGTGTCTGCTTCTTCTTCATTTGTTGATTACCAAACAGTTACAAACAACAATGCTGTCTGGACTAATTAATAAATTGGCATCTTACTCTGTAACTCATCGTATAGTAATATCCTTGCAGTCTGACATTTTGCTATATATAAAATGAGGTGCAATGTGAGGATTAGTATGTCTTAATTATGTTTCAACTCCATCCTCTTCATGGGCTACATAAGCTTCTTTTTTCTCAATCTTGCATATACTAAAGAAAATAACCAATTTAATTTGGGTCAGCTTCCATAGTATAGCTTCTCCAATGTATTATGTGAATCATATTTGCTGGGATGTTGCAGACTTACAGTATGTACCCTATAACCTTACAGTCACAGTCTGCACATTTTTCTCTCTTTTAAACTTGTGCATGTCTTCACACACATCTTCAACATGTACTGAGCTGACCCATCAGCCAGACTCCAACCCTTCAAGCTGACTTATTATGTAAGCATCTCTACAGAGACAGGTAGACTAGACATGTCACAGCCTATCTACTCCCTCAAGACTTTAACAAGCTAGAGTTGATGGACAGGCTATTTCACAGGCAAACCCCCAATCCCTTAAACAAAAAAGAAACTAGTTCTGGACATGCCCTGGCTCAATAGTATGTATTTTAGCGTGTGTGTGTCTGTGTGTATTCATGCCTGCAAACATACTGTATGTGTAAACACTGAGATTCAGGCTGCCTAAGGACACTTACATAAGGCTGTCAGAGCGAGACAGGGGATGAGATGGAGGAAAGACCAGACACAAGGTGAAAGATTGAGAGACAGAGTGAATCTGTTTGAGTCTGTCTGACTGTGTGTCCATCCTGGTATATGGGTGGGTGGGTTGCTGGAGGTAATTAAATGTACTTTTGTCATCTAACCAGCTCTAGCTCTCTTATCAGACAGTGTAAACCACAGAAGTAGAGAGAAACCAGATGGGTCATGGCCGACAGGGGTGTTTGTGTGTGTGAATTTATGTGCAGGTGGGTGGGTGAGAGAGAGGGAGACAGTTCTAATTCCCAGACACCACCCCTCGGGGCCTTGAGGTGGAATTGAACACAATCTGGAAGGGACAGCTTTGACAGCTTCCCTAAATACGCCCAGTAATGTTTTCACTCACACTGGACTGAGGGAGATCTAATCTATAAGCCTGGATGCACACTGGTGAAAAAGCCCTCACACCGTCTTTGTGATTATCAAACTTGGGAATGCCAATTTGGTCACTTTTTCCCAAGCTGTCCTGGACATAACAGACCTTTGAGGAACATGTGCACTGACAATGTTGATCTACAGTTTGAGAAAGGCGTTGTGCTTGACATCTCATGATCATCTTAAATTCACAAGTCTTTGTTTTCCCAACTGTTTTAGTCAGCACAATTTTATAGTGTACCTAAATCCCTCATGAACCTATACATAATGCATCACCGTCATGACAAGCCTTGAGGCTCTGCATACATCCTCATCTGTGGATAAACGTCAAGGATTGTAATTCACCTCCTGTCCTTGCATTCCTTTGGTTTGAGATTGTACCACGGCCATAAAGTACTCCTTCAAATAAGATGTGGTGGACCCAAGAACATATTGTCAGAAAGATACACTCAGTCTCTGAGATACGTATCATGGGAAATTGCCGGAGCTCAGGTTATTACAATATATCAAGAAACTTGGTTCTGTACAGAATCTCTCCACCCGACTTCATTACAGCTCTGTCACATTTGAAGGACTACTGTCCTCCAATGCAACAATGCCTTTTCTGTCTGCAGTACAAACGTATTATAATAAATTAACACATTAATGTTTCATTATCAGCACATTGCAAAACATTTTAAATAAAACATAATCTATTACAATCAGCCAATGCACCACAATGCATCCATGGGAAACATTGTTTATATTTAAAACATGTAGGGACAGAAAACAACACATTTTAGTTTACCAAGCAGCCAGGTTAGGCAGAATTCTCCACAAATGCTTTAGTAGCACTGACTGTTTGTCCACATGGATCCCATTGTCAGTAGCTTAGCTAGCAGCTAAGAATACACAACCTATAAACATTACCAGAAGTCTTCTTTCCCCTCTAGAGGCAATAAACTTCCTCAAACACCTTCCCTTTCACCAAGCTAATGTGTCCCACATCAGTCTGTCCCCTGAGCGCATGCAGGAAGAAACAGATTAGGTCGGATCAGATTAGAGCAAATTGTCCTTGCACAGACTGAAAGTACAGAGACAATGAAATGCATTAGACGGGAAGCCCAAAATGCTCAAATAAGTTGCATAGAGTATGTAGAGGAGTAATTCACATGTGTGTTGAAGGAAGACTCTAACCCTCCACCGACATCACACACACATAGCCAAAGTTGAAATTGTTGTGATATTAAATTATATTGTATTGAATGTTAATCTGTCAGTCAGTGTAATTGGATCTTGTTGTTTTAAATTAATCATAGCAAATAAATAATGGTTCAGGTACAGCTACTTTAAGTAGCTGAACTGCTTGGTTTATTTAAATAAGCTTAGTTTGAGGGACCTGTGGAGTTTGCAGTACAGTCATGTTAGATGTAGCTACCTACTATGTGCTGCTAAACCCAAAACCAAACATTGGGTAAACAGGGACCCATCGTACCCATTGTTTTCAGCGACAGCAAATTTAAAGGCATAGTTTGACAGGCTGTGAGATAAATCTGTTGCGAGGTCGGTTTGGGGGTCATGAGGTGTTGAAAAGCTTAGCAGCAGGTACTTGAAGTGGAAGACAATAGGTCAGCTTTGGAGGTGCTCAGGAAAACATTGCAGCCATTCAGTTTGTCCATAAGGGGAAATAAATGTAGAGGAGGTAGGCTTTGGGGCAGGAAAATATTATTTTCTATCATCTTTCCCCTTTGGATGTGAATACAATCAGGGGAAAGTATCCCATGAAGAGGATGGAGTTGAAACATAATTAAGACATACTAATCCTCACATTGCACCTCATTTTGAAGATTCAAACGACACTTCAAATTGTTGAGGCATTTCAGTTCATTCACTGATGGAGATTTACTCAAGACAGACATCACAACCACACATGCTTCTGGATTTGCCTCAATGCAAGGTCAGGTCTTTTTTGTCAAGCACACACAGACATTAATCCCAGACACAAGCCTAGAGTTGTAGGACCAGTGCCATAACTAATGCTTGTTGTTGCAGACACACTAATTAGAGATGTTAGGGACTTTTAAATGTGCCAAGCGTTACAGTTTGTGACTCAGCCAAGAAAATTATACCGAACCATCTGGGCGTTAATGTAGAATATAATAACATTTTAGCCAGTTTGTTGCTTTCGATATGAATCATGCTTTTGTAAAGATCAACAGAGTACCAAACACTACACCTCAGCAACTTCTTGTAGAGACCCTTGGGTGCACAGATGAGTAATGACAATTATAAGATTATGAGTCAAGGTAACTGGAAAGTGGAAACACTTGATGAAAGAAGCTGTCACGACCCGGCTCTTAAGGCCTGACAAAAACAAGGGAAAAGTACAGTTTAACTATACAGTTTAAAAGTTTATTACAAAATACCGCATATGTGAACGATAAATGGACTTTAGCTTGTGTATCGCTTTTCTAGTCTTCTGACTACTCAAAGCGCTTAAACTGCAGGTCACACCTACACATTCACACACTGATGGTAGAGGCTTCTACTTAGTGAGACCATCAGTTTTAACTAATCCCATTCATACACATTCATAAGCCGGCAACGAAGCAGCGGGAGCAACTTGGTGTTAAGTGCCTTCACATGTTGCTGCAGGAGCTGGGGATATCATTCTCCAATGCAAATGTTTGGATTGGATAAACAATGGTCATGCCACCCTGAACACACCATGTTTTGTCCATTCTGGATTGTATTAACAAAACAAAAAAAAGTGTGAAAATGTCACAGATATAACCCTTCCCTTTGTGCAAAAGAGACCACAGTGATGTAACTGTTTGCTCATTCATGTATATATTTTTCTTTTTCATCGGCTTGTGCTGAATAAGCAAGGTGCTTTGCCAAACAGAAGGAATTGAGTTTCAAGGGCTTGACTTTATGCCATGGCCTCCGATATTTCTTTTAGAAAGGTTTTTTTTATGTGTCAGAAGACTCAAAAGGTTTCTTACCAATTATTTTATCTATTTTTTCTCCTCATGCATTTTGCATTATGAATGCCTTCTGAAAAAAAAGAAAGAGGCACTGCTTTGCTGTGTATGAAATCCATAGAAGACCTGTATCATTCAGCCAATTTCACATTCACTTATGTGTGCACTGTGTGTGTGCACATAAACTCTGCTTCAAAGAGGGGCATTTACTGTTTAAAGCATCCATGAAAGGAGTATATTGATTTCGGCACCAATAGTCAGGCCCCTCAACTGTCATGTTCTGCTGAATACATTTACACCACAAAGCGCTTCTTCAAACGTCCGCCTTGAATATTGAACAGAAACTCTGACTGAAAAATTACATTCAGCAGGTACCAGAGATATATTTCACCTTTCAACTGAAAGCTTAAAGATTCTTCTTTTGCAGATGTAGGTTTTTATTTCACAAAGGTGCTGCAGTGATATTTGATTTTAACATTGCGATGGCTACTGCCTGAAAAAGAGAGCGAGAAAAGACAGTTATCCACTGAAACCTTGAACCACAGGCAGACACTGTCCGGCAATTCATGCATGACATAGGTATTTTTTATCCCAACTCACCTTTTAATGTCCCGTTGTCTAGGCTGTGAATTGTTCCTGGGCGCTGTACAACCACAGATGGAGCCACTGTGGGGTTCTGCTGGTGATTCATATTAATGGACCTGACCCCTATCCCTCCTTTCCTTTTTCTTCTTCCAATCTTTCTCCCCCCTGTTCCTCCCACTGCTCACTCTCCATCTCATCCCTTCCAAACACCCAGGAGACAGATGGACCAACACTCAACTTCACACCATTTAGCTTTTCAAGGCTGCTAAAACAGTGTGTGTGAAGAGGTGGAGTGAGTGAGTGAGTTGGGAAACAAGCTTTGTGGAAGTGAGTGTGTATGTGTGTGTGTGTGTGTGTGTGTGTGTGTGTGTGTGTGTGTGTGTGTGTGTGTGTGTGTGTGTGTGTGTGTGTGTGTGTGTGTGTTTGTGCGTGGAAGCAATAGAGAGTAAAAAGGGAATAAGAAGGAATGCCTACTTTTAACATGTGTGTGTGTTAGTGTGTGTGGGGGATGCACGTAGTGTTTGGTGCATGTTGTTGTGTGACTGCTTGTGTGTTTGTGTGTACATGGGGGCACTGGTATGACGTTGGCAGGCAGAGGGAATGTGGGGAGTAAATTAAGGACTTAGTGCTCTCCACGACTGACTGGTCAAATCTATGATGCTACCTTGAGCTTCCCCGACTCCAGCCAGACACTCCTGTGCTTCCAGAAATAGAGACTAGAATAGAATAGAGTGTTGCTCTGTGCCAATCCAAAAACCTGTACTGAACTCCTGCATACCTCACAGATAGGTAGGTGTAATCTATGTAAGTACAACCAGTTGAAGGCAGGCCAACATGATGACCATGACTGGCAATAAATCATAAAGATGTATACAGTGGACGAGATAAAGGTGTTGCACACTTTAAAAATGGTCGTTCAGGTATTATCCAATGACTTAAAGAGCCCATATTATGCCCTTTTTGGGGTTCGTATATTTAATCTATGTTCCTACTTTTGTACGTTCACAATAGCTAAAGTCTGAAAAAAGTGTCTGTTTTCATGTACTGCTCCTCCTTGCTCCCTCTACGCTCTGAGTCCGTCAGCTACACTCTGTTGAGCCCACATTGTTAGACCCCACGTGGGCCAAGTCTGCTCTGATTGGTCTGCCGATTCGCTCTGTCGTTATTGGTCAGTTGCTCAGCACAGTTCTCGGAAATGTCCCGCCTCTTTTACCATATTGGGAATGCAGCCACTGGCTCCGTCCAAGGGGAGCATAAACATTAGCACCTTAGCACTACTGTGCTACCGCAAGCTACGGCATATCGTGGGCGTGCTACAGAAGTTAACGGGCGTGCAACGTGAGCTGCTGGGCTTGCCACAACGAGCCAATGGACTTAGATCAGTGATCTCACACTGACAAGACGTCACACTGGCAAATTTTTATCGAGGGGGGCTAGAACCGAGCGTTACATGCAGCTAATGCTACAGCTAACAGGAGGACGTAGGAGAAGCCGCGTTTCTGCAGACTTTAAATTTTTGCACATAGATGTGCCTAAACATGCACAGGACACTTGGAAAACACACTAAAGAGCATATAAAACCAGAAAAAGAAGAATATGGGACCTTTAATATACAGTATGAAGTCAAAAACTTCAATAAATTCCAACCAAATTTATATATAAAAAAGTGTTGTTAGCTTTGAGCAACTAGAGCATTTTTAAAAATCCGATCATTGTGTCTTTTTTTCACAGGACACATTTTGATTGTTTATTTTTATAGGGACTTGACTCTGATCGGTCAATTTGGGACTCCCGAGGTCTGCTTCTTCTCTACAGCAGACCTTTGCGATGAAGATCATTGCTACAATCTGAGACTCTGGAGGACTAACTGTAATTTTTAGCAATGACACATTATTTAAAAGATGTAAAAAAAAGACCCCCCAAAAAACTCAGTCCCATAACATCCTGCGCTCTCCGCTAGCTTTACCCCAAAAATAACGCCGCAAGGGATGAGCGGGGAGCCCTATTGCCCCTAGCTGTGGTTTAAACATAAAACTTTGCGTACAGCTGGGCACGTTCTTAGGCCAATCAAAATACTGGACAACACAGCCCAAACATCGTATATTCTAGTAATTTATTGTACAAATGCTAGAAGCTGAACACACTCTCTTAAACTACTACTGTTTTTGGAAAGAGTCTTGCGACTCCCTCTCAGTGTCCTAGACCCAGGGGGTCCCGACCCCTTCTTTGTGAACCAATGCCCTATAGGCTGCATGTTACCTAGGACAAGTATTTTTGTTTCATATTACTCGAACATTAACATCTTACATTTCTTGTGTTTTTTTCTTTTTGTTAAATATATTCCGGACACAAAATCAAGAGACGTCAGGCTTAGTCAAGCAGCCTTCACCTCCCTCTGCCACTCATACTCCAGGCCGATTCAGCAGCTGAAAGACCTCAGGGTGAGTATGAAACTTTATTTTGGCAGCTGCTGTTTCCAAGATCAAATGCGAATTTACAATCTCAGCTCGGACAAAAAGTGTTCTTTTAAGTGGTCCAAAAAGAATGGAAACTTGACATCCTTTCACATCTGGGCGAGCCCATACTCATGTTATACAAATGAGAAACAAAACAGCTACTGAATACCCTACCTTGAGATTGATATAAGTATTTGATCTGATCTCGACTTTTGTAATAATTTCATGAAAGTTGAAATGAAATCTTACATAAAAGATGAGCAAATACCTTTTAATTCCAAGTCAAGTCAAACTATAAATGATATAGCACATTTCATGTGCACGTATTAATGTATATGAATGGGATTAGTTTCTTCTGATGGTCTCACTACATAGCAAACTCTACCATCTCTCTGTGAATGTGTAGATGTGACATGCAGTGTAAAAGCACTTTGAGTAGTCAGAAGAAAAACGCTCTACAAGCTCAAGTCCATTTACCATTTATACTCTTATGTTGCTCTTCCTGAAGCTTTCTTTTTTCCCCTTTTTTCTTTTTTGAAAAACAAGGCCTAAGATTTCAAAAGCTTCTTGTTTTTGGGCTTAAATAAAGAAAGCTAACCTTTAGAAGAAACATCCTTTTCACACTCAACCCAAAGCGCTGCTCAGTACCATCACATCGTCTAACATTTTATGAAAAGTGGCTATGAGTCCATTTTTCTAAGCTTTTGTCACTGTTCCAATAAGTTATATCCCTATTCAATTTCATTGTGCCAGTGTTCCTCTGTCTTTTCACAACAACTTTAACTTCAAGGTCTGTGACATCACCGGATCCTATGACTAATGCAAGAAAAGGAAGAAGACCCCCTAAGCCCAACTAACTTGACTGAAACCAAACCTCAGCCTTTGTCCAATTGTAAGAGGATGTCTCCGTCTCTGTGGGGATTGTGTGCTGTACTTTGATATCTGACACCTCGACTCTCTCCTTGAAATAGGTGATGAAATTGACTGTCATTTCGGTGCAAGGGGCTACTGTAATGCGGCCGTATTGGACCACTGTGGCAATGAGAGGGCAGAGCCGCAAAGCCGGACTCTTATTTTCCCACTCAATATCTTTGTTCTTGCTCTTGCCCCCCCCGTCACAAGTTTTGACAGTTGCTGAAAGAATAGGATCCCAGACACACGTAGCCAAAATGAATTTCATCCACAGGTTGATTGGCTTCACACTCCATGACAGTGGCGCTTCTGAAGGGGCCTTGGGGTCAGGCCGCACTACTTCACACTGTAATGGGAGCAGGTGAGGTGGATCAGGGACTCGGTGAGTAAGTACACCTCAGGCCATGGACCGAGAAACACTGCCAGGGATTTAAAGTTTGAGCCGGTGGAGGGGGTGAATGGTGGAGGAGAAGTGGTAGAAGTTAACTCTGTTGTCTGCTGGACTCTAACTCTAATTAAAATATGGAGACTGTGGAACTCTTCACAAATAAATGTAAAAGTTAACTTTCTGCAAGTCGCAGTAGTTGTGTCTGTGTGTGTGTGTGTGTGTGTGTGTGTGTGTGTGTGTGTGTGTGTGTGTGTGTGTGTGTGTGTGTGTGTGTGTGTGTGTGTGCGTGTGTGTGTGTGTCTGTGTGTGTGTGTGTGTGTGTGTGTGTGTGTGTGTGTGTGTGTGTGTGTGTGTGTGTGTGTGTGTGCGTCTCCCTGAGGTTCATGCTTGACTGGGGCCTCGGTGATACTCTGCTTATCTGCTTTGTCGACCATTTTCTGGCACATGGGAGACTTCATATCTTGCTCAGAGGAATTAAAGCTGCAAGTAAAAAGCCACAAATAGCTTCAATTTATTTTCTTTATATCGCACAAGATTTCAGATGCAATGACTAAAAATTGCACACAATATTTGAGTTGCACACTTCTATTACCCCCATCATAGAGATTATTCCCTTCAACTATTTTTAAACATCCTAGGAATTTTTTTTACACATTCATATTTCAAATTACCAACAGTGTACCCCATGCAGAGCTAACCCACTGTACATGCAAGTGTCAAAAAATGAAGCTAATGCAGAAGTTCATTGAGTGTGGCTGCAGAAAAAACGGAGGGCACATGCACCCCATCTTAACGTCTGTTAAACATTAACTGAACTAACTGATCAGCTGGTTTCAAAGTAAACGTCTTTGTTAACCGATTATCCGTTGTCGGAGTTACATTTTAGTGCCCACCCTGGCTCGTTTATCAAAAACAAGTGTCATGTGTTTTGTTACAACTGTGCTCCTGAACCTTTCCCCTCACTTGGTATATCTGGCTCAAGCCACTTCCTCTGCACCCTCACCTGCAGCTCTGCAGGGCAACACCTCACCATCTGAAAACCTCTGGAGTTAATTTCAAGATCTAAGCATGAGGAATTTGCCAAAGCACACAGAACACATACACGCAAACACACACACACACACCACACACCTAGACACACCTACACACACACATACACACCCTCTGCCCAACTTTTATTGAACAAGAATCCAATTACTTAACCCAGCTTCAGGTTTCATACCCTCTTTGCTCCTCCACCTTGACAAGTCTGCGTTAATATCTGCTGACAGCCAATGTCCAAAAGGCACACACTCTCTCTCACACACACCTCACACACGTGCCTACAGCATATCCCCATAACAGTCTGATTAAATGAAAGCGCGATGGCCATTTCTCCATCTCAGGGTCAATGAATACCAATGAGAGACAGACATCACAGTCCTTGGTATGTGCGTGTGTGAATGACAAAGGGGAGAGACTGAAAACTACTCAGCCCACCTCCATGCATTCCTAAAGTACTGAATATGTAGATCCAAGGGATTTTTCATCATCTTTTTTTTTTTTCTTTCCCCCTTTCATATGTCTCCATGACATCTGGATCTTTATTGTTCCCAGTCCATAGATCACTTATTAAGCCAAGTAATGAGGGGGGGTCATGCATAATTTCATCTGCTCCAGCGCTACCTGGGGACATTTTCTTACTTCACTAAAAATCTATGATAGTTTCCTTTTGAAAGGCCATAACTCTCCTTCAGTAGCAGGCGTCGGGGTCACAGATGCTAAATGGGCCATTTATAGATTCCTGGTGGAAGGAGAATATTGTGTTGAGTCGTTTCAGACCTCTTATTGAGGCTATTTGACTACACGTGGTTTAATTTGCTCAGGGTGATATATCTGATGAAGGGCTTACCTTTCAAATCATTCATGTAGCTTTGCTCCTACACACACACACACACACTCACACTGAGTGCGGGGCAGTGCATAACGGATGTTATTTAAGAAGAGCGACTTCAGTTAAGCAAATCGAATATCAATGTTATCTTCCAATACATATTCTTACCAGCAGTGGCCCGTGGGGACTCCAAATGATAACTGGTAAATACAATTACATCCAGAGCAACGGGGGCCGAGGCGACGCATGATTTTAGCACAGCGGTCCTGGATTCTGTTCTGCAGAATGGAGTATGAATAAGTATTCACACACTATCATTTCCGTTTGTTTTCCTTTGCTTTAGTTCCTTTTGTTTGTGTTTATATAATGCATGTGATAGCCCCACGTCGCTTGCACACACACCACCCGTCAGGCTTTGATATGGAGAAATATCAAATCACTGCAAACAAATAACATCGGCCCCGGCTCACTTGAAAAATTGATGTCCTTGGAGGCTGTTCATGTATGACAATCAGAGACTTTGAGCGATTCTGCCTGTGTGATAACCCGCATGTGTTTCTCCCCCCCTCCATGTCATTCTCAGCTTAAGAAATGTGGCGCCATTGGTCAGTTGTCCTGCAGGGAATGCTTGCTGAGCTTATCGGTCTGCTACAAATCAGGCGGAGACACTGCAGCAGGAACATGTCTCCCTTTTCTCTCTCTCTCCTCTGTCGCTCACCGGGATCACTCTAGGGGATTGAAGCGCAAAGAACACAGCATCTTCACTCCTTCTTTGACTTGCATCTACCTCCGGTTTTTATCCTCTTCTCCCCTCACGCTGAAGAAAAGTTACATGTCCCTTTTTTTTGCCAGGCTTTTTCTTAACTCATTTGATGTATTTTCAACTGCACAGTTATAACATTGCTCTTCATATTCCGATGAGTGAAGTTTACGGTCATTGATCCAGCGATAAATATTCCTGCATTTGCATAAACCCTGTTTGAAATGTATCAGAGGTTAAACAATGCTAAACAATCCTTCTGCAATGCTTTTCAATTGACAGATGTGAACGTACAGTTAAAATGTGGAGTCAGCGTGGGCGTGGACTTCATCCAAATTTACCTAAAAGTGTGATGAAAGGAAACCAAAAACATTTAATAAGGTTGAGTGAGAAAAAGCTCCAGGGAATTCAAATTGCATTTTTGGGTCAACTTTGTTTAATGATGTATTTTTTCCTTTTTCATGTGGATAATTGGGCACATGAAAGAGTCGGATAAGAGGCAGGGCCAACAGTTTGCAGCCTACAGAAGCCTCAGTAGTCTATGAAGAAAAGAAACATTAGATCTTGAGCTGTTCCCTCAGTTTTGTCTTGAAGGACAATGACAGATAACTTTTACTAATTGTTCTCACCACTAAAGTGATGCACAAAGGAACAGGACTTAAGCCTAATGCTGTGAGTAAAGTCCATAATCCCCCCTCCATCTTTGGTCATCTTTGACATTTATGTAAAATCATTTTCTTTTCCATCCCAACATTTCATTCCTACCTGCTGAAAGTCATCCTGGATGATACGGGACATCACTGACTGTAGAGAAGACACTCAGGCTTTTCAGGGCTGTTAGAACATCGACTCCATGATTAAAGGACCTTTTAATACATAAATCACACTGATTTAGACCTGGGATTTTGAGGCTTTACAAGAGGATCACACAAGATAATTACCAGTATTTGGCATTGCTTACCAATAAAGGGTCTATAGCCAAACAGGTTGAAAACGACTTTTTGCTTAAATTGTGTGCTCCCAACCTTTTGGCAGCATGTGAATAAAACCACTCCTGTTTCAACACAATAATATCTCCATGCCCAAAAGTGTGGTTTTTTTTTTACATGGTCCTCATCATAACCATATCCAGGACATTTTGCATGAATTGGAGCAAGTAGACCAAATCCCCACGAGGAGTGAGATAATGGTGGTGAGTTTTGTCAACAAACAGTCATTACCTGGTTACATTTCCTGTTTAAGAGGGGGCAGCATGTTGCACCCCAAGTGACAACCTCAGTGTTGTTAAATAAGCTAATGCAGAAGTGCAAAAGAGAGCAGTTCCTAGCCTGTCCTCTGAGGTTGGCTGCAAAAGAAAACAGTTTGATTCTCTATTGCTCATTTCTTTTTCATAAAGAAAGTGTATGGGAAATGATTTTATTTTTTCCATAACGGATTCATTTGGATTATATTAAGAGTGACGCAGAGTGACTGAGTTTACTGGCAGGTGGGGGGATTGTAGCTCTGTTTGTCAGGAGGCTTAGGGTTGATTGAAAGTTAGGTGGAGATAGCATTTCCAAGATGGCGGTCGTTATTGTTGGGAATCTGAACGCCTCTTTAGAAACCAGTGGGTGATGTGACTACAGTATATGGTAACGCCTTATCTTCAGTGTAAAACGCACAGAGGTGAAACAGTGCCGTGTGTCTGATTAAATGAACGATATAACATCGAAAAGTATCTACTGCATTATCTCTTGCTCTTGCTTGTGAATAACTGAAGATCCAAGATTGCTGTTGTGGATGGCAGCATCAGTACAAATCGCATTTTGATTTTATTAAAGTTTTTGTCTATTTGCTGAGTAACCTGCTCCCCCTCTCTGGTCACATTCACCTCAGAGGAACTCGCTGAATCATTGACCTGTCCTCTGCTGAACCTTTTTCATCAGTTTCAATTGAACTAGAAAGGTTCACAGAGATCCTGGTCAAAGGGGGCAGCAGCTCTCTACAGTGAGGCAGACGGGATCACGTACTGCGCTCTTGTTAATCCACCTGGGGAACGCTGACTCTCTGGCAGACGAGATGGACGAACATGTGCTCCTCAATTCAACCAACATGGACAGATCTGCTGTCCTGTGCTTCACTTATTACTGTTAATAATACCAAACTTCTCAAACAATAACGTTTTTATCATAGCTACTTTTTACTCTATTTGCATCCATAGTGCTGTGCACAGCAGGACCTGACGGGCAAGAAAGGCTTCCTACTGCTGCAAACAAAAGAGTAATGTTCAGTCTCACCGTGATTTTACCAGTTTTATTTTATTTATTTTAAACCAAAGACACTTGCTGCTCAATTCTATGCACTAACCAACAAGAAGACAGGCCCGGTTTGTACCTCTGCAGAATCATATCTGAGAAAGAAAACCCAGAGGAGAGCAGCTCATGGATGTATTAACTTGAGCACAATATTCCTGCCTTTAACATCTCTGCCTCAGAACACTGACTGGAAGTGGCAGCTGACAGGGATCTTCTTGATACTATCTTGAGGTAACGTTAGCTAATGTTGGATAATGTTAGCACTCACTGTATGCTTTGATAACCAAATTTTCACCCTTAATTTCCTAAACGGCAGCATTATTGACCCAGCCACGTCAACAATACATAAAGCTGTCCGTGCTTTTGTAGGCTTTCGTCCTGGCAGCTGTGTAAGGGGAAGGATTCTCCACACAATATAGCAGTAGTATTTCTTTATTTGCACAGTAAGGGAAAAAACATGTTATACAAAAAAACAAAATAGACAACATTCAGCGCAGGAAGAGGCAGAAAACTGAAAGAGCTTATTTGAAGCCTCCACCTAAATAATGCTAAAATGTCACCAATTTAAAAAAAAACAACAAAACAAAACAAAATTAAGATGCAGAAAATAATATGTACAGAGATATGTAGAAAAATGTTTTAACTGCATGCAGTAGCAATGAAAAACAAAAGCAGAACATGTGTGTAAATATATGAGTGTGTGATATGTGTGTATGCAAAATATGTGTGAAACACACCTATAAGTGACAGCAAAACAAAAATACTACTGATAAAACTACTATGAAAATGTACACAAATATGTAAACAACACAAAAGTGGAGTTCTATACTGTGCTGTTTTTAGCGATTGAATTAGTGTTGAGTGCAGTTTAAGGGTCATAAGTGCTCTAAACGTGGAGGTGGTCACTTTCTTAAGCTAGCTTAGCCCTCCTGGCTTTTCTGTGTTTGATTTCCCTTTTTATGCTCTCCACTGCTGCAGGTGGTAAGGGTCTCTCAGTGCCTGTTTGCAGCCCCTCAGTGTGAAACAGCTTCAGTAAGTCCCATTTCCATAATTCTGATTCTCATAATGGACTGCCTCACCATCATTAAAAAATTACCGCCACTACACAATGTCAGTAAATAGAGTGAATTAATATCTAAAAATGGCAGTATTTTGCACTCCTCTTGACTTAATGTGTGCACATGTGTGTGTGTGTGTGTGTGTGTGTGTGTGTGTGTGTGTGTGTGTGTGTGTGTGTTTAAGGAGGCTTAATGACTTTTTCACCTCGCGTGCCGTGAAGACACATTTCAGTTTACATTTGCAGTATTGAATTCATAATTGCTTGTTGGCCATATAACTTCCTGTATAATGAAATGCTTTCATAATAATCAATAAAGGAAATAGAGCGGGTCCATTTAAATGTTGTGGCAATAGGAGAAACCCATCAAGCTGAACTGTTGTTGCTCTCAGTGCTGCAGTGTGTTTACGTATCAGTGTGTGTGTGTGTGTGTGTGTGTGTGTGTGTGTGTGTGTGTGTGTGTGTGTGTGTAGCATGTAGAGAAGGAGAAGTGGAGTTCTGTTTCAGAAAATCTCCACTTGAGGGGTGCTATCTCTCTTTCCAGAGCGATTGCATGCAGGAGGAGGTGAGGAAGGATGGATGTCTGTCTGCGGTGTTGGAACGGGTCCTGGCCCTTTAGGTGCCCCCTCACCCAATCTCTCTAGCCAACTCACAGTGGATTGTGCTTACTCTCATTTAGTCAGGGCCTATTCGTCTTCCCTGTAAAGCCCAACCTGCTCCTAAGATGTAATTCCATAAAAGCATGCAATCAATACACCAGAAACTATACTCTCATCTATCATTTTTCATATAAAAAAGGAGGAAAAGCAAATAGGGAAAATTGTGTGTGCGCGCTTGTGTGTGTGCGTGTGTGTGCATGCTTGCAAACTCTGACACAAATATTGCAAATAAGTTTTAAAGAAAGAGGCAGGTTGAAAATGCTGTCTCAGTGGGGAGTTCCTGGCACACACACAGGTGCACAGCAGAGCTCTGTCCACATGATGGCACTGTTATGAGTTCTTTCAAAGCGGTATCTCAGATCAATTCATGTGTGGTGTATTGTGTCAAAGTGAGGAAATATTAATTCCTTTGCTGCTGGAAACCTTAACATTTCCAGGAAAGATATAAATACAATATCCACACAGACACACAAACCGGCTCGCACGCAGGGCCTCATTAATCTCCTCTGTAACAGGACTCTATCCTCCGGCTCCAATATTACAGTAAATGGTGATGCTTATCTGCAAGCAGCCCTGCCCTTGAAATAGGTGCTGTTCCATTCCCGGCTAATTCCACAGCCATTAAATGGTTGGCACATTTTTCACAGGTGTATAAATTGCTTTAAGCTGCAGCTTACTCTCAGCACATTGAAATACAAACACGGGTGTTCTCTGCTTTTTATCTCACTCTGCCCTCTGTCTCCTTAATACTTCCAAACCTTCTTCCCCATCCTTCTTCCCCAGCCCTTCCGCCCGCCTTACAAGTGAAATGAGCATGGATTGACTTCTAGCTTGCAGCAAGGTTGAGGTAATAGCTTATTAGCAGCCAATAAACATCAGTCATTTCCATTTAAGCTAAAAACTCCAATCGTGTTCATAATCACATAGACATGGATAGGGCTGGAAATCAATGGCAATTTTTTTTAACAAAGTGCTTTCTGTGTAGTGTTTCATTTGCCTGATATAGGAAGTTAATGAAAGCTTTTTCTTATCCGAACAAAAGCAGATGCATTAATAAATCAGTAACAGTAATGGCCTCCGCTCGAAGGCCGCATCAATAAGACACGGAAACAAATGTTCCACAGATGCGTTCATTTTATTTAACTTATACTGTACTAATCAACTGTATTTGTTTGGACTCAGCGAGGATAAATCTGCAAGTCAGAAACATGCGGGGAACTCCTCCAGAGGAAGGGGCTGCCGATTAGACATTCATATCACACCTCGGCCCACCCAGACCTGACAGCAGGACACCTGCAGCCTCACTGATGAGAGGATGAAATACTCCTCCTCTTCCTCCTCCACCACCAAAGCCTCACATTCTCTCAACCATCCATTTGTGTTCCTCTCTCCCTGTGTGCCCACAAACACAGAGCAGCCAGCCAGTTATTTGTGACCTGCCAGTCTGAGGGTGTAACAAGGTTTCGACGCAATTAAGAATACATTTCCCAGGTACCCACCAAACAAATCACCCGCTTGAGTCCCTCGACACAAGCACACATAAACTTTGCCTTTGCTAGTTGCACAAATCAAACGGTACACAAATGGCAACATGAAATAACTAATAATTGTTGGAGAAGAAAAGGCAATTATTAATCGATTCCATTTGTGTTGGGCTGAAAGGGGTTCAAACAGCCCCATTCTTTAGAGGAAATATTTGCTGTGGCTGTGCGACTCGGCTGCCGTAATCACTGCCTATTATGTGTGTTGATTTGAAAGTAAGACGCAAAGTGGTCAAATACATCACAGGCAGCCATTACTGTGTCAATTCGCAGACAGCAGACAAACAATCCATTGCACGCGATAACTTATCAGCCCGCACAAAGCGACCTGAACTTTTCTCAATGTGTTGATTTTTTACAATCTCAGTGGAGGAGTGAGGCTCGTCGGAACAAAAGGTTTCGGTTTAACGATGAGATGGCACACCGTCATGAAAGAATTACAACCTAGGCTTTTTGATGCCGTCCCATCTTCAAACAAAGGTGTAGTAAAAGGGAAAAGAAGCCAAGGCACAGGTTGATTATCAATTATAAGAACTCATGTTTTTCTTTAGTTAATCCAGGAAAGTTTGAAAGCCTTATTCCTTTCATGACCTGCATGATTAGAAGAAACCGAGCTTTTTTTTACAAGTAGCATGTGTTTGAATTAGGCCAGCTCCTTTATTCTTTCATTTAGTCATTTTAATAGTTTGTGTAGACATATAAAACACCACTTAGACCTTCACCAATTAACTTCCTCTTGGTACTTTTGCTTTCATCAGTTATGGAGACATGTTTTGCTCTTATGAGTAAACACAACATGTATCAGCTTTATGCCGATGATAACATAATTTTATTGGCAAAGCAATAAAAACAAGTTGTGTTCTTAATTTTAATGATTCAATAAAAACTGATGCCAGGGGGAAAAAAACAAGCTTTTATGTTCTGTAATTTCAAACAGATTATAAACACTAAGGAACTAAACCCACCTTATTTCATTTGAAAAGAACTTAAATGAAGTGTTGGAGAAAAAGAATGGAAAAGTGGTCTTAAACACAGATATAACCAAGCTCATGTTGTGATTTAAATGACTTACTGAACCAGCGAATGTCACATTTATTTTAACGTCCCAAGGAACTCAAATTGAGCTAGTTAAACGCTACAAGTTCTTGGGTTTTCTTATTGATGGTGAGTTATCTTTCTATATCGCCAATTTGGTCTCCAAACTTAAGATGAACTTAGGCCCCGTGTCCACCTGGCGTTTTTTCCGGACAGAAAAGCGTTGGCTGTTTATCCTGACTTGAGACACCATTTATCCTGTCTCTATGACAACAGCCTATTGACAATTGTTGCCGTATGACTGACACGGCTCTGTTACTCACTGCTTATTTTGTATTTTCGATAATTTATTTCCCGATCAGAGACGGAGCTAAGAGTATGTGGGTACAAGATACGATCCGTAGGAAGCTAAACTACAGGGAATATCATACATTTTGAAAAGAGCGCCTGTGACGTCAACAGAGCCTTTTCTGACAAGTTGAAAAATTTTCAACATAAGCGCTCTGAGAAGCCGCACAAAAAAGACAGAGCACTTGTAAAAAAGACGCTGGGCGCAGCGCTTTTCATCCAGGCGGTCGCTTTCTGCTGTGAACACTCTTCCCATTGAAAACAACTGAAAAAAGACGCTGAGAAAAAAAGGCTAGGTGGACACATCCTGCTTTTCCCTCTGAGTGAGGAAACTCCTTGTGTCTTCATCCTTTTTACCATTGTTGGAATATGGGGGAGGTGCTTTCTATGGGTGCTTCAGCCAAATGCATACAGATGTTGGACGCTGTGTAGCACTGCGCCTTGAGATTTGTGACTAGTTGTAGAAGCCTTACTCATCACTGTGACTTGTTTACTAAATCTGATTGGCCATCCATGAAGGTGTGCAGGTTTTGGCTGAGTCTTATTTATAAAGCTCTTCTTGGTATCATTCCTCCAAAGAACCAGGAGCCAATATGCCTTGCATTCCTGTGATGTTTTTCAACTGTCTGTTCCTCGTGTCTGCACTGGGATTGGATTAGGTTTTGCTTCCCCCTCTGCATGGAACTTTCTCCAGAATGACTTGAAACTGGCCGATCACTAGCGTAACTATTCTGTTACTGAAAAAGAGGCGCTGGCTTAGATCTGGGTGCTGCAACACTTTAAAGTCTATATAGGAGGAGTGCCCCTTGTGGTCTAAACTGTATTCTTGACCTTTTTGAAATCTCTCAGGTCTAGTTAGGTCAGTGTTTTTGCAGGCCTATGACCTTAACATTAAGCATATTGAAGCTGTTGAAAATGTCATAGCGAATGCTTCGTCCCGTGCACCCTTGCTATGAATGATGTCCTTCAAGTCAGTCAAAGTTGTACCAGGGTTGCAGAGAAGGCTTTGGTTTTGCAGCCTGCTAAGAGGGCTGGCATTAATTTGTATTTTCATGCAGCTACTGTTTGGTATGTTGCTGCTGCCCTCTTGACCTGGTCATCATTGTTTAAGAGATCTTGATCTCAATGGGTTAAGTACCTGGTTACATTAAAAAAAATATGGTGAGCCATTCTTAGATAAGGCTTTAGACTAGAGTGAAACTTCCTTTTACACAATCGTTTTTGCAAAGTGTGAGCATATTTTTCCAGCTGAGGAAAACAGCCAATTGTTTTCTGCAACATTACACAATCAGAAAACAGATAGTATTGAAGTCAAGACCACACTAACCAAGACCAAGACATACCCGAGACAAGAGTACTCCGAGACTGAGACAAGATCAAGACCAAGGCAGGGTGAGACTGAGTCAAGACCAGGACCATAAATATCTCTGAAAAATCATCATCTTGTGTTCAGCGTGCGTCTCGCTCACTTAGAGTAGACTGGAACATCGGGAAGGTTGCGGATGATACCGGGGGATGAAATTCAAATTATGAATGATTTGAAGTTATTTGTTCTTTTGGAAAGGGGTGTTTTCCTTCTAATAATGATGTGGATGAATAGTGGTGACCAGTGGTGGTCTTGATTTAAAATCCGGAGTCCGTCCAGTCTGAGACCGAGACAAGGCCAAGTAAAAATACTTTCGATTCCAAGACAAGACCGAGACTTTCAAAGATTGTTCTTGAGACCAAGACCTACTTCAAGTAACCCACTAGAAACACAGTGAACTAAGTGTGAGAAAGTACTCTTGTTGGAGTTAGGCTGTAAAGTCCCAGGCAGTCCCCTGTTGTCACTTTTTTCTCTATAATTACACTATACACTATACTACACTATATACAGCAGATGTAGGCTGGAAAATTAAGTTCTCACTTTTCACTCTCTATTTACTCCCTCTTACATTTCTGTTACTTCAAATGAAACCCATATATGATCGCAATCAAATTTAAGGGCTGTAATTTTAAGCTTTATCACAATTTTATTAGTGACCACCAATTAAGAAGACTAATGTATTGTTGATAATCTGTCCTGCTTTGTATTTTACCCACATGCTACTCCTAAAACGTGTTTATCAGGAGCCAGTTTATAATAAATAGGAATAAATCTAAATCAAATTCAGCCTCTTCCATATGAACATGAATACTCTGCCCACATCACATCATACAGGTATAAACACACGTCTGTTAGAGCAGTTTAACTTCACATCGCTACTGGTCCAGTGTTCTGCTGCATTTTGATTAAATTTTCCATCATTTATGTTGATTACAGGATGGGGTGATTTATTTTCATGCTCTTCTGTTTTTTAGAGGGCACTCTCCTGCAGTCTTCTAAATCACACTATTAAGAAAATCATGAATTCTTTCTTTTATTGTTGTTAAGAAAATGCACTCTAAACCGCATTCATATTTAGAAGTCTGCAGTGAAAGAGCCCTCTGATTACTGATTACACATTGTGCATCAAGCAATTTGAAAAAAAAAAGCCGGTCCCGTTTTTGTTTAGTTTCATTTCGTTTCTTTTTTTTTTTTTTTTTTTTACAGCTGTAGGGCAAAGATGTACTTTCTCTGAGTACATTCGACGTCCAGTATGGTGAGTGAAACATTGCTCACAATATGCCGTCGTCGTATGGAGCAAACAAAAGAGCTCATTGATCATATACGGAGCAGACAACTACGCAGTTATCTCTGCTTGGTGTGGTTTTGTACTGTAAGAAGCACATAATAAGCAAGCATGCACCGCTCCTGTACTGATGGGGTGTGTGCATACTTGTGTGTGTGTGTGTGTGTGTGTGTGTGTGTGTGTGTGTGTGTGTGTGTGTGTGTGTGTGTGTGTGTGTGTGTGTGTGTGTGTGTGTGTGTGTGCCTCTCTCACAATCCAGACTTGCTGCAGAGACAGAGAAGGGCGGGAGGTGAGTTCGACATCTGCAAATTGAATTCTGCCCAAACGTGACAGTGATGAAGTGTTGTTCATAGCAGCTGTGATTGTCTCTATCTTCACTCCTGTCCATGAGTATTACAGCAGGCCTGCACTGCTCCACAGGCCCCAACCCCAGCCCAAGCTAGCTCATCTATTAATGACAGCATTGGAAAATCAAATTCATACTAGATCCATGTTTTATCAGCTGGAGCCGGCAAAGAGAGAGAGGGGCTGGTGTTTGTGTGTCTCCATCCGTCTCGCTGTGTGTTTTTCTCTCCCTCTGCTTCTCCTTGTAAGATCTGCTGTCCTTAGCCCTCAAGCCAGCTTTTAATAATAGGATAAGGTGGAGAAAATTGATCTGTCTACACAGGCACAAGCTTTTAGGATTATGTCAATAATAAAACAAAGTTTGCCCTTTCCCTATCCTGCATTTCTCTTCGGGCGAGCGGAGGACCTCTGTGCTGCACTATGACTCTCTCTGTGCCTTTTAAAAGAACAATGAAGGAGGAGCAGGACAGAGGAACAGAGGGAGGGAAAAGGTGTGGTTACCTTGGGAGATAGAACTATTTAGAAAGACACCGTTGCCCAGGTGTCTCTGAAGAGCTTTACCTTCCTCCTACAGGCTGAAAAGATCATCAGGGAGGAGAACAACAACACAAGGGGAACCAAGTCAAAAGTAAAGAGGGATGTAGGGCGGGACCTGGAGAGAGGACTGAAATAAAAAGCCAAAATAGATGTCGTGTTGAATAAAGAGGTGATTGATTAAATGGGTAAAAGGGAAAACAGAAGCACTGGAAAACATGGTTCGGGTGTTAAGCAGCAGTGCTGGATGCCCTCAAGGTGTGCTGAAAATAGTGCAGCAGAGGAAGGATTTCAATAGCCGTGCTTCAAACAAACACTTGAAAAGGTAAAGTGGAAAAATATGGCTCCCCATATCCAGTTCCTTGGAAATCAATGCTTTTCTGAAGTTTGGCTACCAACAAATAGCATACAGTCTCTAAAAGCATACGGGAGATCCGTCTTTCTCCGCTCTCTGCTGCTTTTCTTTTTTTGTGTTTTTTTTTTTTTCATTTCTTTTGGTAACCTGGACACAGAAGCACTCAGGCCGAAGCTTCCTCCTGTGATATGTGCTGTACTGCTCTCGTTCATCTTTTCCTCTGCGCCCTCCACTTCTCACTAAATGGCAGGCGAACACAGACAAGACTCAGCTGGTTGACTGACTCCTGCAGTTCACTCCAACAATGGCTGGCAGAGGGAGACAGGGCTGCTTCGATGGATATAGCCCCCCATAAACTAGAATCATTTCTCTCCTTCTCTCTTTCCTTCTCTCCATACGTCTGTTCCTTTTTTCTCTCTCTCTTAGCAGAGAGTGCTGCTGCTGTCACAGTCTGAGTGATGTAAGAGTGAACTCGCACTGACCTCTCTTCTGGTAATAAGGACGGAGTGACAGAGCCTTCATCATGACACAAGCCGACAGTGAGGGAAACGGAGATAGACTGAGTGTGTATTTGTGTGTTGGTGTGAGTGGGAGGGCATACAGCTTCCTTAAAAAAATTGGTGGCAGCAGCAGTCCCTATATCATAGTTTGTGAAGGTTGAGCAAAAATGTCTCTAAATTTCATCATGCTCAGCAAAAGTAAGAGGACAAAACAAAGAGATATAAACCTCTCAGCCTCAGGAAACTTCTGAGGTTTACAAAAAAAAAAGAATAAGTGCCACCAGACAATTACCCTGGGTAAGTCTAGATGAGTATAGTTGCCATGGTGAAGTCCAGCTCCTCTATTGTGTTTGTGTGTCTGACATTAGAGTACTCAGAGCTCCTGGGGCCCCTGGTGGAAAGAAGGCCACTTCATATTAAAGGAAAGGCCCTCAGCTTTGCCACTCCGCTTTTCACCTTCATTTCAGTGAGTAGGGCTCTTCTGTTTGTTGAAAAATGCACAGAACAAATAAAGTATGTACCAGGCGTGGGGTGGGGCATAAGGGGCAACCTCCGGTCTCGAAAAATGAAGCCTATGCGGAAGTACAAAAATCTGCAGTTCCTCGAGGTTCCGCTTGAGGCTGGCTGCAGAAGCGTCGGAAGTGCCATAAGCCCACAGCCAAAAAAGCCTGTTTTTACCACAGGAATCAACATGTTTACAGCCTGGTTCAAAAAAACGAGATATATCTGAGAAGTTGACGGCCCCTTCTCCTCACACTGTGGGGGGGTGAATTTTTTTTATAACTCATCGGATTTTATTCTATTAAGGAAAACGGCTATGCCCATATTTGGTTCTGTCAGATTTGATTGACAGCTCTGCGCGGTCAGTAGGTCAGGAGGCTAACAGCTTGATCCGTCTGATTTCTCCTCTTTTTTTACTTCGTTTGGAGAGTTTGTTTAACACATATCTGACAACATACATGGCTTGCTGTGCGGTTAACAGACCATCCAACAAGTTGATGCTTCAGTTTTCTTGGGTAAGTGATATATTAGTGTTATATTTACTGTATACTTGCGTGTCGGTATTTATATTTACAGACCTAGCTTGTTTAGCATTAGCTTGTAAACCAGTCGACTAACTGTGTAGCTCATTATTTACATTATTTACATTATTTACATTATTAACGGTCAATGGTTTAGAAATGTTTGTTAAGATGTTGTTGTTGAAAATAATGAGTTTGTGTGATGTTAGAAGCTAAAGGTTCAGCTCGGTGGTTATCTGACGTTATGATGAATGTTATACTCCACGTAAATGTGGACATTAAAAACAAACTTTGTGTAGTAATTATCCGTCAGTAACATAAACTGAACTGAACCTAATGTGCTGTGTAGGTTATAGAGGATGACATTAAAGTTACATGGTTGATGTAGTGTCTTAAGATTTGAGTAAACTGTTAACAAATAAAAAAAAATCACTTTGTAAGAGCATCTGTAACCATTAAGAACTATATTAATAACCATATTCATTTTCACTGAACTCATACACAGAATATAGCTGTAGAAATATAAAATATAAATAACATATGGAATGAAAATAAGATATAAAGCACATAGATATAAAGTATAAGAAATAGTTTGAAGAATACAGCCATGTACTGAGCTCATGTTAATAATAAATGAGTTACTGTATGTTCTGTACTAAAGCACAGAGAGTTGGGACCTGTTAATGATTTAAATAATTCAGATTATATTTGTTTCATGTTAAGATGAAGTACTATCCACAATAAACTGCTTAATTTTTCCTCACAAAATCTGAGATCATTTGATGTGGAATATCATTGTGTGAGTGAGAGAGCTGAAAACAGCATGATTACAATAATGTTTATCTTCTTAACTTTGAATAGATGTTGATTACCTGAATACTGTACCTTTGTTGTCTGGGTAGTACACTGTTGAATTTATAAATGTGCTCTTACACACAGATGAATACAGAAAAATAGATGAGAACAAACAAATGATTTAATGAATAACTGATATTTTCTCTCTTTCTTTGCCATCCTGAAGACCCCTCACTAAAAGTCCATGTTCTCCTGGATCCATGTCACATGCTCGAGCTTCTTCTGAATGACTTTTCAACAGTCAAAGTTCTGGTGAGAGAAGATGGCCAGCAGATAGGACAGCAGTACATCAAGGAGCTCCACAGGCTTCAGGAGGAGGAGGAGGGTTTGCACTTTGGAAGACTGTATTCATGCTTCAGCTGTTCAAATAAAACTAGATCTCCTCCAAACAACTTGCAATCAAACCATTTTCTTCCCATTTTAAAACCCTTTGTCCAGTTTAGATGGGAGAAGTTGATATTATGTGATATAGATTAGGGAAGACTACATTTCTAAATCATTTTTAACTGTGTTTTTATTCACAAGTTATTGATCTTATTTACTCTCCATGTATCTTGATTTAAGAATGGGGCTGTGTTTAAGGTCATCATTTTGCAATGACTCTGTTCCATCCCACTTTCAGAAATGAACTACATTAGTATTTGGTAAAAAAAAATGTCAAAAGAATAAGAAGTTGTGTAAAAGTAGACTTCCTTCCCTAAGCTATTGAGTTGAGCATTAATGCACATTTTAGTCTTGTCCTTTTAAAATCTGAAATGTATACTCATAAGTAGACATAAAGGAGTGCATTTATATAGAAATATTTATTTAATCTGAAAAACAACATTAAAAAAGTCTGTTTTTACAGCAGAGATGAACATGTTTACAGCTTGGTACAAAACAAACAAATAGGTGTGATTAGCTCATGTCTGGATGGACACACACTGTACAGGGGGGGGTGAATGTTTTGATGACTCATCAGTTTTGATTTGATGAAGGATAAGAGTTATTCACGATAAGGCGTGTAGCTGACCAGCTTGACAGGCGGGTGTGGTGTAATGGTTTGTCAAGAGGCTTAAAACCCGTCTCAGCTCTCAGCCTGTGGGTGACATCACTCAGGCCATCCGGGGGAGACCTCCCTCACAGCGAGCTGTTGAAGAGAAGCAACTGAAGTCCACCCCAGAAGAACCAACAAATGTAGATGTTGTTGAGGCTCAGGTTTCTTCCTCTGTCTCTGCAGCTCTCTGGGCACCTCGACGGACCAGTCACCAATAATCCACACTGTGTCTATAGGAGAAATACAAAGGTGTTCAATTAATACCTCAGACAAGACAAAATGTACAGTTAACTACATGTGACAGCTCAGGGTGTTTTTTTGTTATGAGCCACATCTGCAGGAATAATATTGAACAAGGTAGCTGCAACTCATAATAATAGATGCCAGTCTTAAATATTATTTTTTCTAATACTTAAAGTTTTTGGTGTGAAGCTGACACTGTCCACAGACTCCATGACTTCACAGGTTCTATAGAAAACAAATGTCTTATAATAAATACTAAATCATTATTTTTCAATTGTCATGTTCACCTCATCGCTGTTGACATCAGTAAATATAAGACACAGACATTCCTCTTTTTGTCAGAACAGTAACATGAACTGTATGCTTTGTAATATTGATTTCTTCTGGATGTCTCATATTTATTTACAGTTTATGGATCAAACTTTGTTAATGTATTGCTCTGCTGACACTGACAAAGTCTAACTGCTCTGACAAATAACTAATAACCATGATTGTATATTTAAAAAAGTGTAGTTTTAAGACTTTAATTAAATATTTGGGTTGAATATAATTCGTTTTAACTGTGTTGTAGAAAAGTTAAATGTTAACTTACTGTTTATAGAGTTTTCTCAGGACGAGCAGGAATAGTTGATGATAGCAGCCTAGCCGTTAGCTATGCTGTCAAGTGGACTGCTAACGTCGAGCTGAATGGGCGGAGTTAAGTCCCGCCGGTCCCGCCTTACTGCTGTCGCTAGGTTGATCTGAAGTTAGGTTGAAACTGCAAATCCAATATGGATGCGGCCGTCGATTGGACTCATTTTCTGCCTATGTCACAGACGGGTCAGGGTTCGTCCAGTAATATTTACAGTCTATGGTGGGGCATCATGAGGGTACTCATATCCAGGATGGGAAACATTTTCATGTGTTTGCAAATGAATACACATGCTTAGCAGCCCTTTCTTTGTACATCGTCTTTAAGATTATTTGCAAACAGTGGTGGATGAAGTACCTTAAGACAATACTGCAGATATTAAACCAGAAAATGACTTTTGTAGAAGTGTAGTCATCTGTTCTAATAGAACTGAAGTAAAAGTCTTAAAGTAGGCCATCTCTTACATGTTCTACTTAAGTATCAAATGTATTTGTTATTTATTCTTTGTACTTAAGTATTAAAAGGAAAAGTACAAGGAAAAGTATGTGAATCAAAAAGAAAGTGGTGAGCATTTCAAAAGTTATTAACTTTATTCAAAACTGAACCACTTCACAGGTGTTTGTTTTTTTTTCAGATATGCTACTCATCAGAGGCTGCTTTCAAAGGTTTGGGGCCCAAGGCAATACTGTATATAACCCTTTACCAGTTTTCTAAAAACAACTTTATCTAGCTAGTTAAAAATATTTTTAGGCAACACTTTTCAATGAACAAAGACACAACACAGAACTATAGTAGGGCAGGGGTCTCCAAACCTTTTGACTTCACAGACCAGCCAAAAGCAGTCATATATCTGACGGACTGGTGGGGAGGGTTTAGACATATGAAGTAGAGTAAAAGTATATGACGGTAGAAAACACTAAATGAAAACTTAACTCACCACCTGTGTGAGTCCTGAACTGGTTTTCCAGAGATAAGGTGGTCGTAGTGTTGTGTGTGTGAGTGACAGGTACAGCGGGTTTGTAATGTTTGGTGACAGTCAGAGCTGAATGAGTGGAGATTGTCTCCACTGTCCTCTCTGTCTGTGAGCCTTTGTTCAGCAGCCAAAGTAAAGAAATGTGTTAATGTTGTCTGTTTGTTTCTGATTTCTCCTCACTAGCTTAATAACTGAAAGTGACCGCTCACCCTGCAGGCTCTGAATGAGCAACCTTGATCTGCACACCTTTTTCAGTATAATGATATTTTCTTAACAACTTTTACTTTAGTAAAATTTATTTTAAAAATATTGTTAAGTTTAACTTTAAATGCAAACATTTGCCTTGTGATATGTACTAAAAAAAGGTTTGCTATTTCCAGGATAATAAACATCTAAACACAAAGCAGTACAAATATGGCAATGACATCCACCCTCTTGCTTCCAGCTGGGTCTTATGGCCCAGTATGAAGCGAACCAGGGCCCGGTACCAGTCTGAGGCCCAGTCGTTTGGTGACCACTCTTCTACAGAGGATTATGTGAATTACACATCAACACACATATACTGTACATACATACACACAACATAACTTAAAGGGATTCAAATGGGGTCAAAATGTTGATAATCATTTTTTGATGGTATCTGATGCACTCTGCTTCTTGACATTCACATACAAGTCTTAATCATTTAAATTAGTATTAGACATGCACCTGAAAGTATATGCACCCTCTATCATGAAACATTTATGTTTAGAGTTTTAGAGTAGTTGAATTCACCTATGTTAGCGTTAGTGTATTGTATCATTACAAAGTGTTTTTCCTTCAATCATATAAAATGAATGATGTGAAGTGTCTGCATCGTTTACCTCTCTCTACCTGCTGCTTTTCTGTCTCGCTTTCTCTTTCTCTCTCTCTTTCTCCATCAGCTGCTGCTCTTTCTCTCCAGCCGTCTGTCTGATTTCATCACATCAATCTGTGTAATCACACAATAACAATAGCACCTATGATCACAATGAAGGCAAACAATCTGAGTTGACATTTTAGAAGAAGTTACTTCCTGGTCTAACTTCTTAACATTAGCCTTCTACTATTGAGAACATTTCTTAGATTAAGGTCTAAGAGTCTCCTCAATTCTGAAACTTCATTCTATAGCTTAAAATAAAAGCTACATAATCAATGACATAGTCTCTGCCAATTTAAGGTCGTATTGCTTCAATGAAGATATTGTTGTTGGTCGTTGGCCAAGAGAGATCCCCAACCAACCCAATATTGTGATTTTCTTGGAAAAGACAAAAGCTCAAAATGTAAAACTATGTTTAAGCAACCAATCCCTCAAAGAGGCCTAGTAGTACAACATTTCCAAAGCTACTGAGGATCCACCCAAGTCCATCATGAAAACCCACGATTTGATGTAATATTATCCAAAAACCAGCAACACAGACATCACAGATCTTTTCTCAGTGATTTAATCAAACACCACGACGGCTTCAAAACAAATATATCGGACACAGCTCTGATAGCTCGACAGAAAATCAATACTATGAAAAATATTACAATGTCACCCGGTGCACAAACACCTACAGTTTATTACACAATCCAGGCTTCACTGCACATAAATCACCTCAGATAGAGAGTAAATGGAGGGTAAAAGAGATAACACATCTTTGACCATCACATTTTGCCAGAACACTCAGAAAAAGTGAGCGGGGAATGCAATTGAAAAGTGTAAAAAGGTTGTTATGCATATGCAAATTGGTGAGAGCGAGCCGGGATGATACTGAATACTGAAAGGAGAAAATTAGGAATAAAATGTAGCCTTCAATATTAACTTGTCCCAACTAAATATAAAAAGCTTATTTCTTTCTGCCAGTGAGGTAATAAAAAAAGTCACAATTTTAGGACTTAATGTAAGAGCTAGTTCACAAACCTTTTGAGTAAGAATATTTTACTAAGTGTCCGACCCATCCCTTTAAGAATATCTGATGTTAAATGTGTCAGCTAAGATGTGGCAGATGGAAGGTCCATATCTCTAGAGTTACTGTCCTTGTTTTGTTGACTTTGTCCTGACTTATCCCTTCCCTAACTCTCACTCTAGCAAAAGGAATCACAAACACACAAACCCACACAAACACACACTCATATCCTCTGTGGCAGGACATCATGAAAGCTTTTATTGCACACTCCCACTGGTCAGCAGTTAAGAGAGTGAATGAGTGGGACTGACCTTTTCAGATACACTTAATACCTGAGGCTTGTTTATATAAAAAGTCTTCATTTCTGTGTGTGTGTGTGTGTGTGTGTGTGTGTGTGTGTGTGTGTGTGTGTGTGTGTGTGTGTGTGTGTAATAAGGAAAACAAAAGTAAAGAAAAAGGAGAAAGAGTGAGAAAAGAGTAAGAGAGGACAGAGTTTTCACTAGTGGCGCAGCTATCAGCACCAATAGGCATCAAGTCCAAAGCAGCCGAGTCCTGATGTCATGGATGACCTTTGCAAGATCAGACCTGCCACTTTAGCTACAGATCAGTCCTGGACTAGGCGCACGCGCGCACACACACACACACACACACACACACACACACACACACACACACACACACACACACACACACACACACACACACACACACACACACACACACACACACACACACACACACACGTACTGCCTCATGTTACTCTCCAGCCTCTATTTTCAAATACTTGTCCTCGCTCTTAGTGTCTGTGTCTATTTATGTGTGCCAGCAAAACAACTTTAGGTTGCGTTTGACAAACAAAAAGAAAAACAAAACCAGCTTGTATGGGACAGCTGGAGTCTGCTTTATGATTTTTGAAGACTTGGGAAATGATGTGTGGCTACTGCACTAGAAGCACTCTTGCCTCACAGCGGAAAAAGGGTTCCTGGTTTGAATCCCGCTTCCTCCCACAGTCCAAAGACATGCTCGTTAGGTCAATTAGTGAGGTGTGAATGTGAGTGTGTCTCTGTATGTCAGCCCTGTGATTGACCTGCAAACAGATCAGGGTGTACCCCCTCCCCGCCTCTCGCCCAATGACAGCTGGGATCAGCTCCGCCCCCTGCAACCCTGAACAGGAAAAATGGTATAGATAATGGATAGCTAGATACTGCGAAAGAAATCAAAAGTAGAAGAAAAGCTTTGGCGGCCTTCCCTTCGCATCAGTAGGTAATATTTTATGTCTGAAGAAAATGCCCGAATATATAGTTATACATGAGTCCGAATAAAAACCCTGTCTAGAGCGGAGAGCTGCAAACTGCTGCTTTTTGCCATAAATGCAGGTGTTGCAGCCACTTTTATCAAACACAGTTCACTCAAGCATCTCTCAACTGCTCTGCGGCTACAGGAGCTCGCTGCCTTGAGGTATCTTCCAGGGAGTTTTCTGTGATGTTTCTTGAAGATATATATGTCGGGCATGATTTGTTGAAGAGAGAGTATGGTATATCTTCAACAAGTCCACCAACCACTCCATAGCCCACAGGGGGATGAGAGAGGGGAAGATGAAACGACACAGAAATCAGACGAAGGAACAAACTCGCTAACTTTTCCTCCTCCTGAAATAGAAAGTGTCGAGTTAGTGGCGCGGCGGCCCTTTGAGATGAGGATACATCCCCTCTGAGAGGTAGAGGAGGAGACAGGGAAGGGAGTGTTGGAGGATCAGAGGAGGCTATAGTCGTGCGCCATGCGACTTAGTTTGGTGACAGGGCATTGCCTCTGCAGAATCACAGATGCCCATTGATTCACTAAAGCATTATCACAATCCGGACAGGGGATTTCATTTTTCTCATTTACAATAATCTTTCAAGAGAAACAGAGCCTAAATAAACTTTGATCTGCCCTCTTTTCATAAGCTGAGCCTGAACTAGAAACGATTGGAAATCCTAGAAATTCTGCAGCCTGCAAATTTTTAAGAGCCATGAGACTTTGCTTTGCTGGAAACCCAAATCCACATAAAGCTTCTAGCTCTGTTATTGATGATCTTATTCACATAATCTGCAACTATAGTAATGTATCAGAAATGACCTTCCAAGCATTTTTGGAATTTTGGAATTTCCTTTTTTTTTTCGAATAATGGGTGTTAAGTGGGCGGGGTTAGCGCTGAGATTTATTACGCATTACATTTCAGACCAATAATAAAAAAATATACACATGTCCCTGCAAATAAAAATCAACAAAACCACTCGCTCCTTACACTTCAGCCTTCCTGTGCCGGCCCACAGGCTAGCCCCGTTTTCACCAAGCAGTCCGGTTCAGTTCGGTTCGGGACGGTACCCATTTATTGGCGTTTCTGCCGTCAAAAGTTGGGAATGGTTTCAAAATAAGGGATCCGTACCATCCTACTTTTTTGGTACCCTAACTTTTGGAGTGCCAAGGGTACCGATCTAGCCCTAAAGGGTCCCTTCTTCACTGTGTCCCTGTTCTTCTTGAATGTTTAACTTAATTAATAGATGGCTACACAGTGTTGGGCTGTTATGATGTCACACTATTACATAGCTGACGCGGCTATCTCCATCTGGCTTACACTCCACTTACCAAATAAGAGTACGGTTGGCTGGAAGCAAGTTCAGGGTTTACCGTACCTATACTTACCATTTTCTATGTATGGATGATTTTTATGAGGGAGAAAAGCTGTTAAAGAGTGACCTGGCCAGCTATGTTTGTGCGGCTAGATATCCCAGCATGCTTTGAGCAGCTAATCGACAATTGCAATGCACAATTCATGGGGCTGAATTTTAATTGACATGTCTGGACAGGCCTGTGTGGGCGTGTGAAATGATTTAAACGAGTAAAATAAGCCGTTTTTCGAATAGTTATGAATATTTAGATTCTAAGTCAAGTTTCCAGAGGCTTTGATGATATATGATTACAAAGCTGTTTACATCGCTGAGATCAATGAACTCTTTATGGATAAAAGAAGGATAGCAATTGACCCTAATATTAGAAATCTACAAAGGCATGCAAATTGTTAACAAGAATTCCTCTGTTATCTTCAAAATGATTTGAAGAAAATGCCCCAGAGGTCTTTTCTATGCACTGCAATAAAAAGCAGTAATCTTGTGATCTGTCGGCTGTTGTATAGATCACTATTACAAGTGATCTAGTGTTGAGAGGCTTCTATCCTGTCCCATGGGTAATTTATTTAGCATCTTGCACCAGTGCTCATCACTTAACCAATCACAATAAAGAACTTTATCATCTAAGGACCATCTCTCTCCCGCTCCCTCCTTCCCTCCCTCCGTCATTAGCATAAGCTATGCACAGCAGTGTTTACCGCCTATGACATCAGCTGTGATAACGATGAAATTGATTGCTATTTCAAGCTCTGTCGTAGGTTCCTGTGGGTAATTTGTGTGACTTTCCAGCAGCTGATTTTGATGAAGTGGCTGCTGTCTGGACCAGGGGAAGCCAGCTGCAGAATGTGGAAAAAGCAAACTGGTGACCTGCGTATGATACTCTGCCTCACATCTGTACTGTAGATGAGAGCCTTTTCTCATCCAGTGTGCTGCAAAGTTCTACAAAGCAGCTCCTAATTGATGAGTGAATTCTCTGAGACGTACTGCTTCTGGGATTTGGTGCAGTAGTTACTAGCATTAAAGGAAGAGAGATGTTGTAATCCCTTGTTCATAGTCAAAGAGTGGTTGGACAGTCAAGTGAACATCGCCTTTAAAAGGATACACTTAATAAGCTGGTTTAAAAAATCTAATAGAATATTTCTTTTGAACTTCTGATTCATTTGTTGGCCTCTTGGATCAACACGCTGTAAATAAAAGACTGACATGTCATCTTATTAAGTTGAAACCAGGCGCTCACTTTGTGTGCATGTTGATGGCTGCTCTAAAGACATAATACACTGAAGATATCCTATCGTTTTACTTAAAATAGCTGCTCGCTGTAAATAAGGCTGTTAGTGAGTTTAATGTTGTGGACGAAAATTGAAAAAAAAATACAAAACAAGCTCTAAGGGACTCATCAACTTATCTTGGGAATTTCCAAATCAGAAGATAATTTTCATGTCTCTTCATTTCACAGTTTAAATGGGATTTATTTAAATGTTTAAATACTGATCACTTCAGCTGTAACTTTGATATTTGTGTAGGTATATACATGCAAACCCTAAAAGAAGTCATACAGTACCAAATTAAGTATGTTTTTCTTTTCCAGTTTAGAAGTAGAGTATACTTTAAAGCAGTGGTTCTCAACTGGTGGGACAGGACCCAAAAATGGGTCGCGAAGCTGTTTTCAGTGGGTTGCTAATGTGTGCCTGAAAGAAAAATGGTGTCAAAAAGTCTATGAAGCACTTTTTTAACATTCAGTTTCTTTGGTCTGTCACGCTTTTTACTGTCTGAGGTCCAAACTGCACAATTATTTTATTAAGTAAAATCAGGCTGATTGAAAAATATCAGAAATTTGGGTCGCATTGGTGGGTCCTGACACTCGACCAGCTGAGAACCACTTCTTTAAAAGGTAGTGAAACTGACATTTTATAACCAAAACTTTGCACTTTGAACACTTCATGTGAAAAAGGTAGAATAGGTCCAGGGTGGATTCATGGGGGACGTTTAAAACCAGCTTCACTGACATTCATGAAACCGAGGAATTACCAGAGCGCCAACAACTACCTTAAATATTTTATCAACCACCAAAGAGAGTGAGCTGGTGTCTGGTTACGTGGATGTTTGAGAGTGTTTCTCTGTTCACAAAAACCCCTCACACTGATCATAAAAAAAAAACATGTCCAACACTTGTGGACCCCGTTTCCCTTTTAGCCATTTTTTCTTTTCTTTGCAATTCATGAGTTCTATAAGTCAAAGAAATATACCGCTGCCATATTCCTATAGTGCGTCAGCTACAGCAATAAGTAACTCTATGTAAATGATCTGAGGGAAAGCAGAGTCCACAGAGAAATGCAAAGAAAAAAGATTTAAAGTATCCAGAGCAGATACAACTGCAGGCCGAACAACAGAGAAATTATCTACATTAGCATTTATTCATATTTAACATCAGTTCTGCACATCACAGGCGGAAAGCATCTTAAAGGGTGACTTGCATTTTTGATATTTAATGATGCTGTTGGAAGCCTGCGTATATCTCTGACACACTCGGGTGCCTCCTATAAACAGTTTTGTGAAGTTCAGATGGTCGAGCATTAATCATTCATCACTTCTTTCTTGTGAGTGGGGAGTTGTTTGATCCACATTAATTTGGGGGGAAAAACAATATTTAGTTGTGCCCCAATAAGTAAATCCACACACAAAAATAAAGTAGGATCCAGCTCACATTTGACTCATTAAAAGATCCTGCAGCTCTTAAGGCTGAGACACTGGACAAAGCAGACTAGCAGTATCAGGGAGCAGACCACGGCTGGCCATTTGAAACACCGGGAGTATTCTTAATCCAGTCTAGCAGCACAAAAACATTGTTTGGTAGTCTTGCCATAGACTGGCCTGTCAGCTCCAGTGTGTGTCTTTGTGAGTCTGTGTGTGTGCATGGTAAAAAATGTATCACAAACCACCAGTCCATCTTTCTTCACCAGTTTAACTTTTCTGCATTCTTCCGACACAGTAAAAGACTGTGCACAAACTGACAAATGATGCTTCCTTCAAGGTGCCCTGAATATCAACTTTTTCTCAGGGGCAGTGAAAATATTCTGTCCACAAAGCATTGCAACAGTATCGTCGTGTACGTTGCAATGGCTAACATGTATTTTTACATATCATGGCAGAGCAATGTTTGCAGTCATCTGAGGCTGTGTGCCTGGCCACCTGATAAATGTAAGTCCAATGTTCACCAGGGAAATATCCGGCTCTTTAGCTGCTAAATGCACCAAAGTGTTCATGTCCACCAGGCTAGTCACTAACTGTGTGTGTCAGCTGCCTGGTGCAGAGCGGGTTGTGTACAGTGGATTTATGAGAGACCTTTCACTGAAAACAGCTGCCTGCTGCTGGAAATGATGCTGATGAAAACGAGAAACAATCACAACAGTGAAGTTAAGCCTGTAGAACCAAATAATAAGTTATTAGAACTTGATAGGATCTGATTAAAATAAGAACTCCTCAGTCAGATGATTATCATCTATGGATTTGTCACTATGATTTATCTCCATTCACACGTACTCATAGTTTTGGTATTACATTGAAATATTGGTTAGAACAGCTTTAAAAAGGGGAGGGGTATCTCTTTGTTAAAACACTGTTTCTGATTTGTCATAATTGGGAATGTGGGTTGTTGTTACAGAACTAACCTTTAAAGAAGACATATTATCCCCCTTCTCCACCTTTTCAAACAGTCCCCTGTGGTCTAAATGAAACATCTGTGCTGTGCTTTGGTCAAAATATAACATGAATCAAGCACCAGAGGAGGTTTGTGACCCTGTATAAACCAGCTCTCTCAGAACGCTCCGTTTTGGTGTGTGTGTCTCTTTAACTGAAATGTCCCCTTTAAGGAGAAGTATTCTGGACTTTTTATATTTGTAGTTCATGTGTTTTTATTTTGCTTGCAATGCAAACACTTGTTGTGTGTGGTTTTCATTTGAAACACAAACACTGGCAAGGACTGAATTTAAAATCTACATTTTAATTTTGCAGCTTAATCTACACTCCAACAATCCCTTGAGTCACTCATCTCTCTCTGGCTTCCCACCAGGAAACACTGTCAGTTGTGGATAACCAGTACACTCCAACCACAAAGCTGATGACAAAGCAGAAGTACTTTTAGATTTGTGAGAGTTAAACAAAGAAACTCTAGATCAATGCATATTAAATGAAGTAACCTCACAAAGACAAACTCAGACTCTGATGTTTTTTGTCGGTTTGAATAACATTATGAAGCCCCAATATCTGTAGACTTGACAGCCAAAGATGGAAACCATGGGATTTAAGAACCTCATAATACCTTGTGCTGTAAAATCACTAACACTCGTATTTCAGTGCAGCAGCTTCCCATGCAGGTGCAAAGACTCAGCCTGATTTAAAACGTGTGCTTAAGTCTCTCACACACTTCTCATCACTGAGTGTTGCAACAGATAAGTCTCTCTATCAATCCTGAGATTAGAACAGCAGTGTTGTTTATATGTTCATACATACATGCACACGCTGTATGAGGGGATTCATGAAGACATGCATGACCGCATGAGTGTGTGTGTGTGTGTCTGTGCGTCAGCATCATACAGTGCATATATTCCACCATGCGGGCCTAGGAGCAGCAACTGCTCTGTGGTGAAACGTCATTATTCACTCATCTGCCCACTAGCACCATCTGTCCTGCTGAGCACCACCTCATACACAATCTGCACCACACCAAGGACAACTCCACCCACACGTACACCATCCATCTCCTGGAGCACAGGCATATAGGACACCGCTCATCACTTCACCTTTCTCTTCATCTACCCTCCATCACTCTCCTTTTTTTTGTTTTTAACATATGCTATCTTTTCCTGTCCTCACATGTCACTAGTTGGTGATTCTGTTGCTCATTAAGTAATTGAATTTGGGACTGTTCTTGCAGAGTTTCATGCATCACTCTGATATATCAAAAAGGCACGGCCATATTTCATGTGGCAGTTTTTACTTTTAAGCACGCATTAGATGAGGATGATGCATCCTAGCTGCTCTTAGTAAACAACTTCACAGGAACGTTATGCGGTTAAAATGATAAGAAAAAAGAGAGAGTGCTGATAAAAAGCAGGCGGAAGTGGCACAGTTTCGTCAAAACAAAGTGAGAACTTTGACTTCAGGGGCAAAAAAGGGCAGTGCAAAGAAAAACCACAACTCAAACTCTGTGGGGAGACACTTGCATGTGTGGATAAATGTTCAGGCTGCAATTAAAACCGTGAGATGACTAAATCTATCCTAATGATATGCCGTATTATGAATGTCCATTACTCTCCACTTGGTCCCCATGCTCTGGTGGGGAAAAAAAGGAACTTTAATAGCAATTTGCAGTAATGCACCATGCCATAATTCTGACTCTGTCTGCTGGCTGCATCGATGGCTCGCTGTAATTGTCGTTTTACTCATAGCTGATGGATTAGAACATAAAGTAACAAGAGAGGAACAATCATGTCAAGGAGATGGATGGATGGGCTTATAGGACAGGAGTTAGTGTGTGTGTGTGTGTGTGTGTGTGTGTGTGTGTGTGTGTGTGTGTGTGTGTGTGTGTGTGCGCGCGTGTGTTAGGGTACGTTGGGGGGGTTGGTTAGATAAAAGTACGAGGCACCAAGCTGTAGGTTTGGATTGCTTCTGGGAATTGACCCTATTCCCTGACATTCCTCACCCCGAGTCAATCTGATGCACAACGTAACAAACAACAGAGCTCACACACACACAAACACACACAAGTGCAAAGATACAAAGAGCCCTTTCAACTTAAAAAAGACACCTCGGCTCAAACAGATTTCATGATTTTCCAATTAATTGAGACGTTTTTCAAAGCCATGTTGGTCAGATAGATCAAGCACATGACATTTTCCTAAAGTGTGTTTCATAGGTATTGGAATGTCTCATCCTCCCGCTAAAGCCTTGAACTAAAGCGGCAGCGGAGCTTTTAAGTTGTTTCCCCGTCAAATAAATTTGATTACCAAGGCCTTTCCTGCTTTGCCGTGTCTCCGAGGTCAGGAGTGAAAAAAAATCGACGAGGGGAACAAAAAAGTCAATGCAGTCATGAAATGCCACGCATTCAAGCATCAAGGCCTCATAAGCCACAATATTCCCTGTTTTTTAGACTAGTCAAGCTGCAAAGAGAGTTGATAATAAGACAGCTATGCAGAGCCGATACATCACTGCCACAGATTATAAAGAACTGCAGCCGCTCAGGAAGGATACATGCAGAAGAAGCCTTAAAGAACATCACAGTGGCTCAATTATGATCTTTTTCAATAAGCTTTAAATATTCTGCTTTGAGAACATGCAAAAAAACCCAGTTGATTTCCTCACAGTGCTTAAGATTTCTACTTTTTAAAGTATCACAGGGCGCTCTACAAGTTGTCTGGACCGAGTCTGGGCTGACATCCTGCCTGTCGATCCCCCACTTTGTCCTGACTCACCCAGACGATTGATGCTGCTTTAAAATCTACGGCTAGGTAAATAAATAAGAGGCCAGGGTAAATTAAAACTCTGATGCAATTACACCACCACTTCCAGTTAACCCCCTGGCAATTAACAAGCTGTCAGCTGGGATGGATAGGAGTGTGCGC